>NC_059370.1:24921467-25198967 GCF_019703515.2 Myxocyprinus asiaticus | reverse complement strand
TTAATGCTGCCTTGACATCTTTATGGAGCTTGAAAGTTTGGACCCCATTGACTTGCATTGTATGGATACTCCCCTTGACTGTACATTGCTCTGGGTCCCTTACCTTTAAAAAATGAAGTTTCTCATTTGTTGTGGGCCCCCCTGGACCTTTGGGCCCCTAGAATCATTACCACCATTCACCCCACTAGCTATGGCCCTGTGGATACTGTATATTCACATCATATTAGTAACATTATTACACAAACACATTTTGTATCATTCCATCAAAATATGTTTGTGTTCTGTGGAAGAAAGTTGGAACAACATGCCCCTCCTGCTCATCAGTGCCGTCCCACCTCTTCAAAGGCTGTTCTTCACCCAGGTCCACAACAGGAGTGGGCTGGAGGGAGGTGGGGCGCAGTGACTATCGCTGTTTGGCAGAGCGTCATGAGGTGCACCTGATGTTAATACAGCCTCATCTCCACTGCCTTTAAATGCAGAGCGCACCCCTCCTGTGCATGCACGCTAGTGTCCTTGCAGGTCTAAGAATGGAGCAGGTAGGGATCGGTGCATATCTTGGCGTGTATTGTGTGTTAGCACATTTGCTGAGCTTGTGTAAATTCTACTCATAGAATGAGGCATTAAGTCATTAATGACACGTTTTATTGTCATATTATATGTCATATGTTTTTCATGTAGTCTTGAGCATCATCATATTTAAATGTACCTCTAAAACAACTCCCACAGCAGCGTGGCCAGTGTCTGAATGTTTGCAAACAGTATGTTGTTGCTCAACTGTTTCTAACTTCTTTTTACCTCTGAACGAAGAACGAAGAAGAAATTCTCCGTAAAGGCTAATTTATACGTATTGGGCGAATAGGCCTCGTTTAGTTTGCCTACAAATTATGATGAAATGCAGTGGTGTTTATGTTCTGCCAGTGGGTTCGTTTGGTGATATTTCTCCTGTTTGCACACATCTCTGAAATTCTTGATCTAGGAGAACTCAGCTGGTCGAAGAGTGCTAATGATTGGTTAAAACTAATCGTGGGTGTCGTTTGGACGTGACGTTTTTTATTTACAATTGCGTGTGCCAGCTGGGGAGTTGTTACCTAGGTTACTGTTATTAAAATGTGAAGCCTGTCTCTAAGAGATTGTGCTCTACAAAGACAGCATGGCCACAACAAATGAGTAAAGAGAGATTGGAGTTTTTAAAAGTGGAAGGGGCCATGACAAGTTTAATAAAGCAAAGAAGCGACACAGTGCTAAAAGTGGCAGTCCATGGAGAGAAAAACCTGCAATATTGACTCTACTTGTGGCTGGAACAGTACATTAAACAATGTGACATCACCCTAAACAAATTAAGGTTAAAACGATGGCGTGTTCATTTATAAACGCCAGATTAGTTCACAGAGGGTGCGTTTGTTCGCTCAAGAGAAAAAAGTTTGGCTTCTTCCAAAGTATAAACCAGGCTTAAGTGTGCTGGGGCCTTAAAGGAATATTCGGGGTTCAATAAAAGTTAAGCACAACTGACAACATTTGTGGCATAATACTGATTACCACAAATAATTATCTTGATTTTTAAAAAAAAGCTCAAATCTGGGTTACAGTGAGGCACTTATAATGGAAGCGAACAATTTTTGAACGTTAAAATTCTAACTTTTTCAAAAGTATAGATACAAGATGTAAACAATATGCGTGTAAACATGATTTTAGTGTGTTAAAATTGCTTAACCGTTTCTCTGTAAAGTTACAGCCAATTTTACAACTTTGTTGCCATAACGAAGTAATGTAACCCTAAAACGACCATTTAAACAACTTTAAAGCTTAATACATGAGTTTTAACAAAATAATTAAGCTAAGTACTTTTATAAAATTATAAGCTTCACATTTCTGCCTTTAAACCCTCCAAAAATGGGCTCCATTCACTTCCATTGTAAGTGCCTCACTGTCACCTCAATTTTTGCTTTTTATAGAGAAATGGAGAGACGAGTCAAAATAAATTGTTGTTGCAATCAACATTATGCCACAAATGCTAAAGATTGAGCTTAACTTGTACTGAACCTGGAATATTCCTTTAAGTGATTTGTGGAAGCTATAAAATATCTTTTACACAGCTATTTAAAAAATAATAAAAAAATAAAACTCCCACAGAAGCATAAAAAAAAAAAAAAACGCGTCAAAATTAATCTCTCCATAACCTCCCGTGCTCCTTCTCCTTGTCTTCTCCTTTGTCTTCTTCGCTCTCTGGAGTGGTTTAGGGGTGGTTGGAGGGGGTTTTGTCCAGCTTGAGCAGAGATTAAAGTTAGACTGTGATTGGGAGCGTAAATCGACTCTGAGCATTAAGTGGGATTAAAGTTGGGCTGGCTGTGGCAGGACCTGAACACATTCACTGTGTTTATGCACTGTTGCAGACCTCTATTCATCTAAAGGTTTTAAAACGAGTGAGTGAGTGTGTGTGTGTGTGTGTGTGTGTGTGTGTGGGGGGGGGGGGGGGTGTGTTTGAGCGTTCTGCAGGCCCCATTTGTTATTTTAAATGTGGCTGTGAGTGTCTGCATTGAGGGATAAATTAATCCATTAATCCAAAATTAGTATAAAAGATCAGTTCCTGCCACTGAAGCATAGCAGAGCTGATCATAGGGCAAAGAACCGCATGCGCTGGTTGACTGAGCATTTGAGTAGGCCTACGTTTAGAGAGCAAAAGAGTATCATTATGTGTGTGCAAGTGTGTATCTGGGTGGGTCAGTGAAGAGTTTGAAGATGGTAAATTGAGACTCTGCCTAATTTTTACTTTGTTTTTATCTAAATTTTGAAGAAATTTTGCATTGTCTACTGTGCATTTCAAAGTATGTATCTCAAGTTTAGCATACTGCTCAAGGATTAGGGTTATTCCATGTCAAATCAACCAAATTTCAGAAACTTTCCCGGCTGATTGTTTTTTTTTTTTTTTTTACATTTTTAAAGGGATAGTTCACCCAAAAATGAAAAATCTCTCATTTAATCACCCTCATACCATCCCAGATGTGCATGACTTTCTTTCTTCAGCACAACACAAACAAAGATTTTTAGAAAAATACCTCAGCTCTGTAGGTACATAAAATGCAAGTGAATGGTGATCAGACCTTTGTAGCTCCAAACATCACATTATATTGCTTCTGAAGACATGGATTTAAACACTGGAGTCATATGGATTACTTTTATGTTTCCTTTATGTGATTTGTGGAGCTACAAAGTCTGATTACCATTCACATGCATTGTGTGGACCAGCAGAGCTGAGATCTTCTTCTAAAAATCTTTGAGTTCTGCTGAAGAAAGAAAGTCATACACATATGGGATGGCATGAGGGTGAGTAAATGATAACAGAATTCTCATTTTTGTGTGAACTATCCCTTTAATACATTTTCTGAGAAAAGATAAACATAAATGATGATGAAAACCAAAATATTACAAGCCATGGATCAAAATTTACTGAATTTAATCCATTGCTTATAGAAGGGGGCCTTGCTTATAATTTTAAGAGCAAAACTACAGGTAAAAACAATAAGTTTAGAAACTTATTGACACTGAAGAAGATCCGTGAATTTCTTGTGCTTGTGTATACGTATCTGTTTTTAATTTTCCAATTGGACAATTTCTTTCCTTTTAAAGCCGCTCGTAACTGGCAAACATTAAACACTTGTTTTAGCACAGCAGTTGATTTACAGGTGAGGGGTGGTGCTTTGCTGCTGTCTGGGACACATCAGGAAGGATTGTTTACACCTCAGATGCAATGTGGTCACATGCGTTTTTTACTACCTGTGTATGGGGTTTTTGTGATCTGATCACAAAATATTGTAGACCCGTTTAGACCTGTATTTAGCGCTGACCACATGTGATAGGATGACCCGAAACACATCTTAATACCAGGTGTAAATGGGGACTTTGTTTTGTTGGACAAGAAAAACTAGCTTCACTCCATGTGACTCACATTTTGACCATTGAAAATGTGTACAATTTAAGCATAAAATTTAAGCAAGGACATTACATATAGAGCATTAAAAATGAAGATACAAAAATAAAAGTTTATTTTCTGAACCAGAATCTAAAAGGATATTAAGATCTCTTTACACAGATAGGTAGGTCTGTTACCATAATCAGTTAACTTTAGCACCTCTTGTTGCAGTACAGTATATACCAACAGCGTGGTAATTTTTGTGTTGTTTTTCCAAAGTTGGAGTTCCAATGGCTCCAGAATAAATGTCATTTTAACCACCCTCTACAAAATAATAGATTAATCAATAAATATTGCTTCCATATTTAATAATATTTTGTCTTTCACAAAAAAACATGAGATTTTCAGGCAAACAAACCCTTAGGCCTGAATAAGACTGGACCGTCCCTTGACATCATTTCAGTCTCATTCATGGCTGTAATCAACACAATGCAGTCACTAAGGGTTTGCGATTAAATACACCTTAAGACATCTGCTAAACCTTTATGCACATAAATGTACATATTTGTTCACAGTAATATCATTTGTTACACATGGACAGTTTATAACCGCTTATAATATTGTTTTTTGGTCATTTTTCTTTCCTACACACCTGTTAGTGTGTATAAAGTTCCATCATCAACGGCCTGCTGCTCTGACAATAGCTATTGCTTCTCTTTCCTCATTCTCAAACAGTTTCCTCCAACTATTAACAGAGTGAATGTGAGTTCATTCTCCAAGCATAAATGCCCAGCATGTCTACATGGGACATTTCCTGTGCTAATGAAATCCAGAGCAGAGCAGTCAAAACATCACTGACCTCTCAGCATGAGGAGTCATCTCCAAAACACACTGAACATTCACCCTTTGCAGCAACCATCTAAAAGCCTTCCACGTTTCTTTGCATGTTTTCAGCTGGTTGTGTTCAATCTACAGTAGCCTAAATGTAGTCCTGCCAAACTGGCTGTGGTTAGTGAAACTGAAAAAAACAAAAAAACAAATTGGAATAAAGAAAAAAATAAAGAGAAAAAATAAAAAATGGACAGACTTGTCACAATTTGTAAAAGGAAGAAAGAAACCCTATAAAATGTTGTAAATGCATGAGAAATGCATCAAGACCACACCAGCCAAATAAAAAATTACATAAAATACCATACTTTACTTTTGTACCCAAAGCAAAACCTCAGTTAATGCTGTGTTAATGGTCTAAAAGCATCAGTCAAGAAAACTTCAAAGTGTCCATCAATGCAAAACATATAAGGAAGCTGAATTTTACAGTCCTTGGCATTGGCAAATAGTTTCCGAAATACATATACAGTGTGTAAGCGTTTTTCTCTTTTATTATTCGTAGAGATTTATAGAACTGGAGTAAATTACAGTGGCCTTGAAAAAGAGACCAAAAATCATCTCCTCCATCAGTTAGACTCTGCATGTGCCAAAACTTGGCCTTTAAACTTCACAAGTCTCTCTCTTTCCTTAGCCCCCTTCTCCACCGTCTGCGTACGTAGCATGTGAACAACAGATCTGACATAAATGAAAGAGCAGAGAGGCATAAAACAACACAGCACTCTTTGCTTTCTGAGACTTAATGCCACACTGGGCCACAAAACCCAATCCCACACATGCACACTCAAACACACACAAACACACAGGGAGACATTCGCATTCACTAAAATTTTAATAGCAGAGATGGCTATGTCTATAAGCATTCAGTATAATTCAAGTATATTGTCGGTATGAGATGGATAGTTCACTGCAGATGTTACTATGCAACAATTCTGACTACAAACGCAAGTGTAAATGCTGAACAGATGAATGGAAGACATAGTAACAAACACACTCACAGCCACCCTGCATTTGGGCTAAGATTGGACAAATTAAATAGTATTATTCACGTCAGTGGCACAGCTGTGCTTTAAAGTGGCTTCATGTTAACTATCAAAATGGTTTGCTTTGAAAGCCACAGCCTTCCCCTCCACTGGCTAAATGAAAAAGCCCTCCTGCTCCCATTGGGGTGGGAAGCTTCTTTTTTTTTTTTTTTGCTCCGGCAATGGAAAAATCATGGCTGCCTTCAACAGCACCAAAGGGTTTGGAACAACTCAAATTTCTCAAGATCAGATAGTTTGTTTCTTTGGATGAGGTTTTCAGGGTGGTGTTGGTATTTCAGCAAAAGTGACAAGAATTTTTCTCTTTTTTATGTGGTGCATGTAAGAGATTATGAACACGTATGGTGTAAGAGAGATTATTGTGTGCATATGTGAAAACTGTCTAAATCTACCCGCTGTGGGGACAGATGATCTTGTCAGTCTCTATGGCTCTCCCCCATAGCTGACAATGGATGTTCGACTAGACACGAGCCAGAGGGGTGTATATGTGTGAGTGTACACGTTTGTGTGTGTGTGTGCAGTAGGACACGGGCCAGGGACCATAAGAGTACAGTGATGGATATTCTACTTTCAAACATATCATCACCTGCAAGCATGTGTAACACACTTTGTCAATGTGTGAGTGAGTATAAGAAACAGAGAGAAAGAGAGAGTGCATGAGAGAAATGGAGGGAAACTATCTGAGGGAATGAACATGTAAAACGTTTTGAAAGACAATTTCTCATTAAAGTGAAAGTGTGTAATTTTTTCGAGGAACTTTCTCCTATCCCAGTTTAATATGCTGAGACAACCATAAGTGAGCTATTCGTAGGTTGATATTCCCCAAAACATTGAGCGTGTTTACATGCACGATCTTACACCAATTACTGTATGGCTAATAAGCTGACAATGTGTGAGATCATGTAAACCCCTTAAACGGTTTTTCTTTATTAGTATATGGGCATAAACAGTGTAAGCAAAAACCAATCAGCTCATTGTCCATTTTTGTTCATTGGTGTTACATGTAAACATGGATTGTTGCCAAGTAATGTTGTAGTAATCATGAACCATGATTGTAATACCTTTTTATTTTATTTTTTTTTGGCAGAAGCCATGGTTATGCCCCAGTCTCATATGCCATTGGTTAAGCCAGGGGTTGGCAACCATTTGCACACAGAGGTGTAATCACTAGCACACCAGCAATGGCGAGAGAGGAGTAGACTATTTTATTTATATGAAATTCTGCATTTCAGTCTACATCTTCATGAGCTGAATGGGAGGATAAAAAAAAAAGTAAAAATGTAATGAGACTGCAATATACCCAACAGACTCGTGCAGCGCGTGCAAGCCGTTCGCACCATGAGCCAGCAGTGTTTCACTTTTGGTTAATCGCACGAGTAAAGGCGCCCACTTTGCTTCGGTCAGGCTGTGTGAATGACAGACTACATTCCGTGTTTCATTTGTTTCTTTTTGCTTTCAGAACAACACGTGATGTAATAAGGAAAACACCACTATTAATCCTTGCAATTTCCAACCCAGCATACAGGTACACCCTCCTTAAACCATGGTCACACTCAAAATTACATTAAGTGTAATAACTTGAAGTGGGGCGATATGCAGCGGTACACAATACCTGCCCTTCTATAATTTACTCTACAGAGTACCAGCAGTTTTTCTTGCATTCCACAACTTCTCAGGGTCTCCCGGTACGATGTAATGTCTTTATTTAATAAAAAGTCAGTGATTTGATGCAGTCCGCCAATCACTTTTATCTGACCTTCCAAATGATTTTGATAAAATCACAGTAAACATCCGAACGCTCTCTGAGCAAAACTCAGTGGTGAGTTTAACAACACTCAACACGTGCAACAGTATCGGTGCTCGTCAAGCAATCCGTGGTCCAGTTCCGGAGGAGCGCACGTTTAAGCTTGTCTGGACATTAGTTCAGTTTCACTCTTCTCCAAACATGAACCAGCAACTGTTGAGTGAGCACATTTTATCACATCTTATTCACTCAAATGTATTTATGCAAATTGCTTAGCTGCTGGGTGCAGTCAAAACTACAGACTTTAAAAAAATCTGTTACAGAAGTGATGTCAGCTCATATGCACAACCTTTTTCACAAGAGGCAAAACGATGATGAAAACTGAACCTTTAAAGAAAATACATAGGAAAATGTGCTTTTATTCTCCATTCTTTTCTGTAGTGCTGGTAAAAAAGAGGGGGGTCGGCACAGCCATTGACCTGGAAAATAAAAAATGGCACTCCATGTCAAAAGGTTGCCGAACCCTGGGTTAAGCCAATGAGTGTGTTCACATGCACCAGTGTTGGGGAAGCTACTTTGAAAATGTAGCTTCCCAAAGCCACTCATAAAGTAAACTACGGTCAAGCAACTGTTAAAAAAAGTAGTTAGTTACACTACAAGCTACTAAAGCTGGCACCACACTAGCAGCATTCTATTCAAAGATTGCACTGCAAATGAACATTATCAGACACACGGATGAGTACGAGTTGTACGAGTTGCCCTAATGAAAATTTAATGTGGTTTACTATAGTAACCATAGTTTAACCATGGTATTTGTAGTAAAACCTTTGTAACCACAAAGGTTACTACAGTCATGGTTTCTACAATATTACTATTGGTTAATTGTATCAAAGGTTATTTGTATCAAAATTAACTGTTTTTCCAACCAATGGAGAATCGTTATTTTTTCTGTTCCATTTGGTGACACTTGTCGGGAAGAAACGTCCTGGTTACTTTCGTAACCTCCATTCCCTGATGGAGGGAACGAGACGCTGTGTCAATGTAGTGACACTAGGGGTCACTCTTGGGAGCCCGAAACACCTCTGGTCTTTGAAAAAAGGCCAATGAGAATTGGCGAGTGGTATTTGCATCCCACTCCCCCGAACATATGGGTATAAAAGGAGCTGGTATGCAACCACTCATTCAGGTTTTGTGCTGAGGAGCCGAGACAAGGTCCCGGCCATTTCAGCGGGTAGTCCAGCATTGTGGCAGGAGGGACACAAGGTCTCGTTCCCTCCATCAGGGAATGGAGGTTACGAAAGTAACCAGGATGTTCCCTAGCTGTCACTCACTCGATGTTGTGTCAATGTAGTGATACTAGGGGTCCCTATAAGAAACGGCACAACTAGCTGAACTGTGTTATATGAACTGGCGGTGCGAGACGGGCAGACCACTGTGTGCCTCGGACCACTCGATGGGTTGCGATGGGCCGCAACCCATCGCCTTTCTTTGGTACAATGAAGTAGGGGCTGTAAAACCCCTTCTTCATCTCGGCCGGAGGGACAGGCTCTATCGCACCCTTCTGTAGTAGGGTAGTGATTTCCACACGCAAGGTAGCGGCGTTCTCGCCCTTCACCAAGGTGAAGTGGATGCCGCTGAACCTGGGCGGATGCCTGGCGAACTGAATCGCGTAGCCCAGTCAGACGGTCCGGACCAGCCATCGTGACAGGTTGGAAAGCGCAAGCCATGCGTCCAAGCTCTGGGCGAGGGGGACCAAGGGTACAATCTCGTCGGACGTACCGGCGGGTGGGGCCTCGCGGCGGGGCGGCGCCTGAGGTGCCACGTCATGCCGTGGCCGTGCTGAGTTCAGGGACATCAAAGCACTTACCTGGCTCCTTGTGACCACCCCCAGAACAACCTGGGATGGGGGAGGAAGAGGCTTGTCCTCGTGACCCATGGAGACCGTCACATCGGGGGCAGATTTGTGCCACAGCTGGGCACGCAGGGGCGGGGAGACCGCCGCTGGAGCGCCAAACCTGCCAAAATGGAATGGTGGTCATGATGACGGCCGTGCGCACCAGGTATGTGACCGCTCCGGTAAAGAAACTGCTCTTTTGCTGAACTCTTGGGTACCATAGCCACTTGGGCATGCGGCAAAATTAAATGAAAAGGTAACAAAAGATTCTCCTCCTGGCCCTCAACCGGGGGATGGAGTGGTCTGCTTACCAGTTCCAGAGTAGCGGGTTTCCTCGTCCCTGGGTTGCCCGTCTCAGGGGCGCTTTGAAGCCTTTCTCGGGTTCTTGGCAGCTGGCCATGAGACAGGTGGTGTCTGCTTCCTGTGGTGGCCTCCATGCCAGGGCCAGGCCGCGGGGGCGGGCTGCGGCGGAGCCGGTGCAGTCACCACAGGAGGACGCCTTTGGTGATGAGCAGACGGAGTGCGGGATCTTGAGCCGTGCCGGGGCAGGATGTGTTGGATAGCTTCAGTCTGCTGCTTCACTGCCGAGAACTGCTGGGCCTCGATGGTGTCGCCGAACAGGCCAACCTGGGAAATGGAGGCACCAAGGAACAGTGCCTTGTCAGCCTCTCCCATCTCGATCAGGTTGAGCCAAAGGTGGCGCTCCTGGACCACCAAGGTGGACATCGCCCACCCTAGAGACCACGCCATGACCTTCATCGCCCAGAGGGCGAGGTCGGTCACCGAGCGCAGTTCCTGCATCAATCCCGGGGCGGAACTACTCTCGTGCAGTTCCTTTAGTGCCTTGGCTTGGTGGACTTGCAGGAGAGCCATGGCGTGCAGGGCGGAGGCGGCTTGTCCAGTGGCACCGTATGCCTTGGCCACCAGGGACGACATAAACTTACAGGCCCTGGATGGGAGCTTCGGGCGTCGAGCCAGGTGGTGGTGCTCTGTGGGCATAGGTGCACCGCGAGCGCTTTATCCACCGGGGGGATCACCGAATACCCGTTGGCCACCCCACTATTGAGGGTAGTGAGGTTGGGGGAGCTGAAAGATCAGGATCGGGCAGTAAAAGTTGCCTCCCTCGACCTTGTCAGCTCCTCGTGCACTTCCGTGAAGAAAGGAACTGGGGCGGGGTGTGGCTGTGAGTGGAGGCGCGGGCCCAGGAACCAATCATCGAGCCGCGAGGGTTCAGGGGAGAGCGGAGGGTTCCACTCTAGCCAGACGCTCGCGGCTGCCCGGGAAAGCATGTCCATCATCTCCGCATCAGTCTGTGACTGAGCGATCGTACCTGAGGGGGGGAGCCCAGCTGACGCTTACGCATCCGACTGGACGAGCCCGCTCTCCAATGCTGCGCTCGAGAGCTCATCACCTTCGCCGGCTCCGAACAAGAGGTCGAACTCGCTGTGAGACGAGCCGGCGGACTCATCCGGAAGCCCCGATCAAGGCAGAAGAGTGTGCTGGGGAATGGGAGGTCCATGGGGGGATACCCGGCGGAGGTGGTCCCATTGGGGTCCCCAAATCGCCCCCAGTGCTAGCCACACTGGCCTCATACCCGTAGGTTGAAGGACAGAGGCGGGGAGCTGCTGGGGTGGCTTGCTTTCTTACGAAGGCAAGTCGCAACCACAACATTGCCATGGTCATGTTCTCGCAATGAGTACATGACGCATCCACGAACGCTGTCTCTGCATGGGTAGCGCCCAGACACGAAAGACAGTGATCGTGACCATCAGAAGGTGAGAGATAACGACCGCAACCAGGAATAACACACAAACAGAAGGGCTTCTTTAAAAAGACATTCCGTGTGTGCCACTGTTTTAGAGAAATATACTCTTTTTTTTTTCAGAATATACTCTTTTATTGCTGCCGAAGCGCCCAGTGGCGTTCTCTGCAGTGCGCCGTCAGATCCAGCAGAGGTGAATGAACAGGCATGAGAATTCAGCTCAGTGAGCATCGACTGTTCGGCTCCAAAGAGAAAATCTGAATGAGTGGTTGCATACCAGCTCCTTTTATAAATGTATGTTTGGGGGAGTGGTATGCAAATACCACTCGCCAATTCTCATTGGCCTTTTTTCAAAGACCAGAGGTGTTTCAGGCTCCCAAGAGTGACCCCTAGTGTCACTACATCAACACAATGTCAGATAGGGTGACAGATAGGGAACTACACACTTTAGCTTTAAAATTGTTAAGAAACTGCAAAGCAGTTGTGATGTGAATGGATTGATTGATCATCCATTGAAAGATGTGGGAACACAAATCAAAGGGCACTCGTTGTTAACAGAGGATGCAGTTTTGGAGACCAGTGATTTGGACTGGACAATTCTGTGGGGAGTCAGATTAGTACGTGGCTCAGCCAGTGCCCTCATACTCTTGGCAGCCTCAATAAGAGTCTTTGTTTTGAACGAGGATGAGCACATGTTTTTAAGTCGAAGTATATGCAAAAAGCTCATTCTGCTGACATACATGATCAAAGTAATAAGCAGAAAATAATGTGCTGTATGTTAAAGATAGTGGTCCAGGCTGAGAGTTTCCAACTTTTGATCGAATTCGGCCTTCCTCACGCCTCTGAGAAACTTGAGCCGACTCTCCCTCTGCCCAGCACCCCGCCCAAAGCATAACAAAGATTTCAGTCACAGTTTCACATTTACTAAGGAATTATTCACCCTGTCTGTGTGCTTGGATCGCAGAGCTAATAATTATTACTTTTACTGCCACCATAAGAGAGAGGGGGTGATATTAGTTAGGCTTGTATTTACTTCACTAAAAGCTGTTGTGATGGTATTCCGTTTGAGGCACATATGACACTTAATTCAAAGTAATTCAGAAGTAAGTGTTACATAAAACCCTGCTGAAAAGGCATATTGAGACCAGTATGTTATGTTTTGATGCTATTTTCCCCACCAGACAATCTAACTCGGTTAACCAGCTTTACATTTTTGGTCAACTAACTTCATCAGAAAATCCATGTTGGCTGACAAGCTTCACCGGCTAAGATTTGCTGGTATGCACTGTGGTTATGAGCAGTCCGGCAGCAAACCAGCACTAACCAGCCTCGACCAGCATGGAAATTCATGCTGGTCTAAGCTGGCCTTTTTTTTTTTTTTAGAAGGGAATATACCAAGGAAAACAAGTTTATCCACTGAGCAATTCTGTTCCTCAATCAGTTCATTGAGACGTTGCAACTACAAAATTGATCATTTACTGGACTCAAGTTTCAAACCTTGGCAATTTTTATAACTTGGTCTAGTGAGGTTCTTCTATATCTGAAGGGTATTTTTAATAATTAGGTAGACCTACTGTAGATGTGCAGTGGTGAGACTGATGACTATGCAGATCACAATTTCTTAGATGAAAAACACCCATGAAGTTAAAGGAATGGGACTGTTGCCAAAAACAAGGCTTGTGGCGTTCAGCTTCCTGCAATGCAGAGAATCTTTCTTCAGTTAGCAGTTGTTTAAAAAGCTGATAGTCCCTCGCAAATGAGGCATTTATGGCTGGTGATTTTTTATCACCATAGCACGCACAGTGTTCATTCAGTGGTTTATTGTATATAATAATGGCATGGCAAGTAGAGAATGTGAGTGAGAATACATGAGTGCAAAGCCATTGTCGTGGAGGCCAAAGGAGTGTGTTTTCTCGGGCCCCGTGATGGGCCCAGAAAACGCAACCATTTGCCACCCATGGTTCGGTGCACACGCCTAAAGACACCTCTGGAAATAATAAATGTGTAAGAATTGCAAGGTGTCCATTTTCAAGAGTAATTATGGTAATTCTCTGTATTACTGAATGGCAGTACTGGCAGAGAGTAAAAGGAAATTGTAAATGAATGAAACAACAACCAAAGATGCAAATACAATATGAGAATACTTGTTGTATTCGGCAGTCAGACTGTGAATGCATTGATAGAAATAGTTTGTGCACTTCACTGCTGTCAGTCTCAAAAGCCCTAATCTGTCAAACCAATTTAGAAAGTTCACCAGAGGTATATGCTTGTTGCAATAACTTTAAACAGAGCAATAACAGTTTATCCTTCTATCATGGCAATGAGATGTCTTCTTGCAAATGCTGAGTTAGTGATTTGCATTACTTAACATAAAACAAAATGTATAAATAATACTGTAGAGACTAATGATTAAGTGGACATTTTTAGCTAGAATTTGATATACGGTATTTCTCTTGTGTTTGAATGTATCTCTGGTGTGTGTTGTTAAAACTGTGATGTTTACTAGATGCAAGTACTACAATGTCACAATGAGAACAGTGAGAACTGTTAATATGCATTTTCAATATAATACAATAAATGTAGGCTTTTCACAAAATTTTAATTGTTCTCTGTATCTTTACAGTGTTGTGCATTTAGCCTCAGCCTGGTATAAGGGGCTATTTGAAAAATGAAATATTAGCAATTGCATTTGTATCCGCCTATCACAATGTTAAATATTGATTATCATTATGGCCTCAGATTTCATAATCGGTGAAACTTCTAACAGTGGCGTACCAAGTGTTTATCGAACCTAAACCGTGACCGCAGAAAAGTGATGCAAACTGAACTGTGAGAAATCTGAACTGTTACAGCCCTAGTGTGTTCATATGTGAAAGCTGGATAATTTCAGAAAGAGATTCAAAAAGTGAGTCAGAATGGGAGCGTTTGTGTGCGTTTATGTGTTTTGGACAGAGTGGAATCATCTCCCTCAGCGGGCCGCAATTTATGCGAGGCACACTTGAATGTGTAAGTGGAGTCAGCATTTTGAAGATGGGGAAAAAAGCAGAAGAGGGAAAAAAGAGGAGTGACTCTAGAACCGCACTGTTTAACATTCACATGTTTCACATTTCCAGCCTCTGCGAGGATGATATTTAATTTCTTACTACAAGTCATCTCGCCCTGCCTAATTAAATTTACTCTACAGCCTATCCAGCCTCTTCAATCTTTAGACAAAAAAAGTAACACATTATACTGTAACTGTTTTCCCCAGCCTGAATAGAGCTTTGATGCTATGGGTTGCAAATGAGTGAATAAATAAAAAAGGACTTTGCCAAATTTGACACCCATTTCCCTCTAATTTTATCTTGTAGTTTGATTGTCTAGTCCAAAGGCCCAAACAAAGCAAGTCCAAAGCTAATGCTAGCAGGTTAAGGGCCACACATCTTTCTCTTGTTAGGTGGAGTGGACTGCTGAACAGAGTGGGTGATTAATAGAAGTTTGAGGGGGTTCTTTTCAGGGGTGCATTCAGTCACAAACAGCCCCACACACCCTGTTGTTCATTTGTCTGCCTGTTTGTTGATGTTACTTTGTCTCACTTTGTGTCTCTACAGAGCATTCCAAACCACTGAAATCATAGTTTAAATTAATATTCAAAAACAGTCCTTTGACATTGTAAACTGTCTAATAAAGCTATACAATCATGCTGAAGCCATAGTTCCAGTGAAAGTCCATATCAAGCTGTCTTTTTAAAGCCATTTTATCAATACCATTTAATTTGTTCCATCCCACACACACAGATTCATCACTCGAGGTTAAAACGAATTTAAAACATGATAGGGTACAACAGGGCTAAAGGCTCCATGAGGTAAAAGTCTCCTTTGATTTTATTTTCTCCCAAAACACTAAATACCATCAAAAACTACCACAGTATTTTCCTCAACACCTGTTTGTCACTATACACTACAAAAAGTTCCTGATCCATGAGATCTTTGCATGTGTTGTCTAAAGGTTGATTTGAGGCAATTTGATCTCATTTTTTGTATTTTTTAAAATGCTGAAAATTTACATAGCTAATGAAAATCCCTGAAATGAACACATTTCTTTTGAGACAAAACACTTATTTCTCATTTTCAGTTTTGTTTAAAGGTGCAGTATGTAAGATTCAGAAACCCTTGTTATTAATGACACCTGTGGCCGTTAAGTGAACTGCAGCCAGCTACCTGTTGCTCGTGCTCGCACTCACGCACACACTCCATAGGGATGCGAGCGAGCGAGTATCGACCAAAACAATGACATAACGTACAGAGAGACAACGTGCTTCACTGGCATCATGCTGACAGATGAGGTAGCATAATTAAAATTACACAGTTATGATTGTTTTACTACAAACTTTGAGGCTGTATATTATATTTGAATCTCCAGTTCTGGAACAGGGCTAAAACAAAGTGTGGATATAGGTCTGAATATGCGAGACTGTAGTTTGAAGTAATCACTTTTCTTTGCATGATACATTGACTGCATTTATACGATAGCCTATGTCGGCATTAGCTAGCAAGCCAGATTTATCAATAGCTGTTAGCTAAATTTGGTGGATGATAACAGTAGCTGTTTATAAAATAGACTGTACATTATAAATATGTTGACACAATTCAGTATTGATGTGATTCCATCACAACTGTCATTTTGATATGCGCTATTGTTTTATAATAATAGAATGTAGAATTGTAGTTTACCTTGCTGAATAATTACAGATTAACATTGTTTATGACAGTTACTGTGCAGGCAAGATCAAGTTAGCTAAAATTACACAGATCAATCCTTATGGCACTATATTTCACATGTCCAATAAGAAGAATGCCAATTCAGGGTCGGTTTTGATCCCCAAAACCGAACGAAGGTCCCTCCATGAATCAAATGCCCTGCCAATGTTCACTGTAGTTATCGCTCGACCACGATCACGTTCCCACTAGCCAGACTGGATTCAGTATATAAATGTTTTTTTTGTTTGTTTGTTTGTTTGTTTGTTTGTTTTTTTGGCTAACTCAAAAAATGTTTTTGGCTTTTTGAGTTTTTGTATAGGAGTCGGTGTTGTGCTGGGAGCCGGATGTTTGCTGGATTCCATCTCTAAGATAACGTTACCTAGTGTTGCAATTTGTTATCACTGTTGAATAGCGGAAGAGAAGTGATTACTGAGGCAAGGCTCTCGGGAGCGCGCATAAATGTCACATCCTTTGGATTTTCCCGGCAAAAGCGACCCGCACTCTTCGCATGAAAATCAGTCTACATGCTTTAATAGGCAACCTAGGAAGTCCGGGAAGGGCTCATTTTTTAAGTTGTGTCACAAGCCGTTCACACATTGGCAAAAAAAAGGCCGAATATTACATGAAATTGTAACATATTGCACCTTTAAGGTCATTCAATCAAACATTTTTCAATAACTGTCCAATAAGTGAAAGGATGGTATTTGTGGCAAAAAGACACCCTGTTGCAGGGGCTAAATGCCCCTATTAAACACATTATTTTTGTTTTGTTTTTGTTTTTTAAGTGGGGGGAAAAGACTGTTATGAAAAAATTTTCAAAGTGGGCTCACATTGACTCATCTAATCATGATAGAGTTTAATTTGTTTATAGAATACTTGAGATGTAATAAAATGCCAAATGTGTTTGAAATTAACAGCAAATGGTTGACTTTTTTCTGAAGTAGTTATTTTGAGTGAGGATCATCTTAATTTGTTACTCAAAACAGCATCTTGCTGTCTCAAAATTATTTGCATTAGTTGGCAAATTGTGCCCTAAATGTCAGAGTTCAGCCACTTATGTTGGTTGTGTTTTTACTGTCTTTGTGGCTGAGCTGTGACATCCCCATTTAGTGTTTTGTCTAGTCTATGTGAGAATGTATGTCTCGCCCTTTTGCCGTTGTCATGCATTCTCTTGTCTTGTTGGTTATTGGCATGAGTGCATTGCTCTTATGTCATTTTGCGGCATGCACTTGTGTCAGTTGTTTTGTATTTGTCTCTTGCGACCTCGGGCGCTCTTTGTGTTGCGCTCACTTTGCGCTGCACGTCTGGGTCGCAATCCGTTGTCATGTTGTGCTGGGGTTCGCTTCGAACCCTCACACAAATGTCCCCGTCTTGTTTGTCATTTGGCATGAGTGCGTGTTGCCTTTGTCTCTGCCAATATGCACTCATGAAATTCGGGTGTTTGTGTTTGTGTCTGTGAGAGCGCATGGCTTTCTGTATTGCCACATGTCTCTCAGTCTTGCTCCTTGTCTCCTCATTATTAGTTTATTGGTTTCACCTGTCCCCTGTTTCTTTTCTCTCCCTATATTAGCTCCTCGTGTATGCTGTCCTGTGCTGGATTGTTTCACTTCACTGGTTTGCTCCTGTCGTCGTGTGTCTGTGTTAGCTGTCTGCCTTCCCTGTTAGTTTATTCTAGTTTTGTTTTGTTTTGTTTTTTCCATCTCGAGTTTTGATTTTGTATTTTTTCTGTTTTATTTAATAAAAGCTCATTGTTGCCTACTTGCGCTTGGTCCTTCCTTCAAACTCCCCATTCCGTGACACTATAAGTATTGCCCCGGTATCTACACAATATCACATTAAACCCCCTAGGAGCCTTTACCCCAAGTGAGGGAGCCTTTTACCCCTAGAGTGGGGTATGAGGCTCCTTAGCCACCTTTTTAAAAAAACTGAATTTTAAACAAAACAATCTTCCGTTATTATTTATTTTAACACAAATTATGTTGCTCCATCAATATTCAATAAAAATAAATAAATTTTTTCAAACTTGATACATTTTATGACCAGAAAAAAAAAAAAAAAAAAACCTTAGGGGTTGCCTTTAACCCCATTGTACCCTACAACAATTACCAGTATATTGTCTACCAATAGAAACATCAGCGTTAGCTGGACAGATAAGAATTACATGCTCAATCCTGAACATGAGGTCAGAGATGGTAAGAGTGTGTTGAATGCATAATACTGTAGTGATATTGCTATTAACACTCTCTGAAAGTTGCATTAAATTACTTATGTTTCTGTTAGGAATACAAAGTTCCTATACATAAGTAACTTTTAAAAGAAACAAGAGCAACACAACAAAACAGTGGTCTAAACAATGTTGCTTCAGTTATGTAACAGAGAGAAGAATGTGTATGCTTGTTAAAATTAAAACAGTATTCCATGAATATTGAAACTTCAAATACATACAATGCAAATCCCCACAAAACGTAAAGAAAGCAACATTAATTTGACATGCATTGACGAGAGCCCCAAATATCGAGAGATTCAAAGGTCAGTAATAATTTCTAGAAGTAATGAATATGTTGCGGAGCAGAATGGGTGTTAAGGCAGATATTGATCCTCTGAACTGATCTTCAGTGGGATTACTGGAATCCAGGAACATTTTATCGATTTCAATGAGTATCAGCACCTCAAAACAGGTTTAAGCTAACCAAGCTCATTTTCAATTGCAAAACGTCACCTGTTCATTAATTAATTGACAGTTTTTTAAAGCTGAAAAGCAGTAAATATGTATCAGAAAATCTCTCTCTCTCACTCATTCGCTTTCACTTTCTAATTCTTTTTCCCCCTCATGTAAGAATAGCATTATACAGTACACTTTATAAGTTCCCTTAAGATCCTTGCAAGCATTGCCTAAAAATTACATGGGCACTACCAGTGACCATATTGCTGGCAACATACAGTACTGTATATATGATCAAGCTGTAAGTTTAGAATCTTTGCATGGGTTATAGACCCATGCAGTATAGACCATTTCAAGAATGTAAACAAAAACAAAGGAATTAGAATGGTCCAGACGTATTTCCGGATCCTTTAAACAAAGTCTCTTTTTCAAGGTAAGTCAGTCCACTTGGCAGCCATTTTTGGAACATTCTTGGGCAGTTTTGGCAGCTATTTTTCTATTTAACAAGCGGCATGAAAGTGCAGCTCATATCTAGTTGAATGGGGAAAGACCAAAATCTCCAAAATGGTTGGTCAAAATTACAATAAAAGAACATGTTTCAAATAAGCAGTAAAATCTGACAACACTGTGTGGCGGGGTGAGCAAGAAACGGGCACGGCGGGTGTGGCATCTGGCCTCGAAGAGACATTTATTTAAAATAATAAACAACAGAAAAGGGGGAATAAAGTGTCCAAAGGGGAAAGTATCCAAAACAAAGGGGTTGAAAGTGCTTTGCAGTAGAAGGGAGAGTAGAGAAGACAAGGGAAGGTCCAGGTGATAGTGGGTGGGGTCTCGGCGGCTACAACGCACTCCCCTCCTTGGTCCGAGGCATGTGGGGTGGCTGCTTCACTCGAGCGGCCCGACTTCCCTGGGCCTCGGCATTTGAGGTGAATAGCAGCCCAGCATCCTGGCCCATCAGTTGCGACGCATCTAACTCGTGTCGGGGTTCCGGGGTGCGGGTCCGGCGATGCATTGCACCAAACCCTCCCCGCTCTGTTCCTAGACCTGCAAAGATGCCAGCAGGTAGAGACTGGTCTCCTGAGGAGAGGCGGGCTCTGTGTTTAAAGGCAGCAGTGATGAGGCTCTTCACTGGGATCATGCGAGGTGGGGGGACGATGATCCACGGGAAAGGTGTGTCGTTCCTTCACAACTGGTATAATAAATTGTGTTTCTTTACCTCAGATTACCTCAGATTACTAAAAACACAATTTTACCATCTTGTATAGCTAATGCGCATGCATGTTCTCCAGTTGACTGACTGGTGACTTCTGTATCTAAAAGGTGATTGATTATTTTACCTGTAAGGCAGGTTGACCATTGGCTGCCACTGGGTGTTCCAATTTCTCCCATTCATTTTAATAGCAGTGGGCCGTCTCTGCTAAATAGTCTCTGTTATGACAAGTAGGAAATGTTCATGGAACAATGACATCACTTGATGTCACCAACAATCAGTCCTAGAAATGGTCTATAGTTTTCCTAAACTCTGTTTAGGGTATAGAGCGAATGAAATGCTAACTTAATCTGACTTGACACAAGCGCTTTGGGTCTGTTGCCAAGGGGGTGGTCAAAAAGTGTTTGTGGGGTTAAGTGCATAGGTTACCAGTATATAACATGTGACAAAGGGGTGAAACCAAGCGCTCAGTATGGTCAGACCCAAAGAATAGTTACCACTCATTTGTCTCACAGTTTTCTTTGTCTATTGCTAGCATTTGCTTTCAGCATTCTCTGCTTCAGTTTAGTCCGTGACAAACTAGCAGGTTGTGCTACTAGCTTTTGGAATGCGAGATGGAATAACAATTATTTTGTACAAGTAAATACAATTCATTCATGTACAACATTTTTAACCTCCATGTCTTTTATTAGTGTTACAACCCAGCCCAGTGGGGCCAGTTGTTCCAACAGCTCTTTTTTTCTTGACACTAATTTACACACTTTTGAGATAAGTAGTATATTTCTAAACTACTTTAATTTGCAGCAGTTACATTTGGGAATGGTGCAAAAAACATTGAGTTACAGGTGTTACAGACAAAGTGTGTTACAACACTCCCTAGTCTTCTCTGCTTTGGTTAATTTTATACTCAGGCAGAGAGAACAAATAAAACCAAGCGGGGTTTACATTTTTGCCTTTGATATTGCAGAAAGAGAAAAGAGCTGAAATTACCACGAATATGAGATTCAAAGTGTGTGGCGATCTCTAATGTATGTGTTTGTGAAAGGGATTAGCAGCATTGCTTCACAACTACAGCAACAACTGGTCTAAATCTGTGCACTCTTTGAATACTAGGGGTACTAATGAAACATTTTACATAGCAGAGGGAAAACAGAGCGCTAGTAAAACAGAGAGAGACAAAGTTTTAAAGGCCTCAAGAAGGAAAGCTGAGAAACCAAACACTAGCATATGGTGTGCCAAAAACTGGTTAGCGAGCCTGTTAGCTTTTCTTAGGTTGTGATTTTTTTCTATGCTACTGCCATGTGTTCTTCTGAAAGCACATTTTTACTGGTAAAACATTGTTTTGAGCTGCTTCAGTACGTTTTTCCACAGCACAAAATGTCACTTATCAGAGTGATACTGATCCAAACGAAGATCCCATTTTATGAGCAGATTTTTCTTTTTTTTAAATGCAATGTAATATTTTAATTCCAAAAACATGTCGCTCACAAGATATTTATGCACGTCATGTGCATCAGCGGTTTGTCGGCAACAACTTGAACGTGCTTGGTGGCAAATATTTGTTTGTTTTTTTGCACTCCCAATTTCAAAGGGAAGCATGCATGAAACACTGTGAGGCTCACAGTCCTGCTCCAATGAAAAACACATTTAAGCATTCAGTGCTGAAATGTCAAACCCAGCACTGTGCCAATACAATAAGCAGAATGAGAGAATAGATTAGTGTTTGAAACCTGCCTGTTGTTAAACAATGGAAAATAAATCACAAGGCTTTAATCAACAAGACTGTACATCTCAAAGTGGGATGCACATGAATGATGCTCAGAGGGAATTTGCATGCATTCACAAACTTTGTGAGAAAAATACATGTATGAGTGTGTTTGTATGTGTTCAATAAGACAAGCTGGAGTAGACAAGAACTGTACTGGTTTAAATCAACTTGAAATCCATTTACTTTCTTAATGCATGCTCCAGGTCTTACTGTGAACAATTCACCAGTGTACATAATATAATAATAATTATATTATAGTATGGAAGGTCCACCTTTCATGGTCCAATCAATTCACAATGGGAAAAAAAAATCCTGCCCTCTATTTCTTGCATTGAAAATCCTGTTTATAAATACGTCACATTACAGAAGTTAAATTTGTTGCAAACAGGGTTTCGTGTTAACTGACCTCTAGTTTGCTTACTTTTGCTGTGTAGCTTCATCATACAGTCCGCAAGGCCATTTGGTTTAACAGCTTTCAACACCACAGAGATTAATTATTAGAGAGATGACAAGCAATGTCGCTGGCAAGACCACCAGAGCTCTACCTTAATTTTGAATGAGAAAAATGTACTCCTTTATGAATTGATCAACTTGAGCAGTTTCTGCAGCAAGTAAATTCTCCAAACTTAAATTCAATTCCGAATATGAATAAAAGTTGTGACATTTCCCTTTGAGTACTATAGCACTGATAGAAAGTAATATATCTTTTTGGGGGAGCAATGGAGGCACTTCAGTGTGGAGGGTTTTAAAATTAAATTAGGATCCTCTTGAAGTCACTTTTACCACGGCTGACATTTAACAACATCCTGTGACCTGATGGTTGACAAGCTTTTTATTAAGTACTGCTGTGCTCTCCTCTTGCATACTGAAGACATCTTATTTCCATTAGAGTAACTCATTCTAGTAATTATTATTGCATTTTTCCAACATATATATAATAATTAACCAAGAATTATTTAATGTGACATGAATTATGGAAATATATCATTGTACAAATACATATACAGTATACAAATAAATAACTGATCATTTAAATGTGCTTTGAGCACAAGTCAGTTTTGTATTGTTTTTTTGTTTTTTTTTTGGAGATTTATTGATTGCTTAAGACAGGGATTTGGAAAGAAAGATGTTAAAGAAAAAAGGGGTAGCACACACATTCACATTTGTCCAGTACAGAAGCACTAGAAAATAAGGCTTCTGTCTCACTGAACACAAATACCCTTCCTAAAAAAGTCTGTCTGCCCCTATAACTCCCTTAAATTTACTCAAGAGGAGATTTGGTGGAAGATCAGTAACACTAAACTCAGGACTTACTCTTAAATGGATTGTTCACCCAAACATTTTAATTCTCTCATCATTTACTCATCCTCCTGCCATCCCAGGTGTGTGTGACTTTCTTTCTACACCTGAACACATTTAAATAAAAATATCTCAGCTCAGTAGGTCCTTAAAATGCAAGTGGATCAGACCTTTGAAGCTCCAAAAATCACAGACAGTCAGTATAAACGTAATCCCTATGTCACCAGTGGTTAATGTCTTCTAAAGAGACATGATCACTTTTAGATCAATATTTCAGTTCTTTTTAACTATAAATCATGGCTTCCTGTCGGCAGCAGTATGCGCATTCACGAGAGGGCGGAGTTCACGCGATCTCTCGTGTAACGTATTCGTGTTGGCATGTTACGGACATATTCTCACGTTTTTCTCTTGGTTGAGACAACCAGGGCATACTATTGGGCATGTCCCCCCTTTCACTTTAATGACAGCATGCACTCAAGCTGGCATTGACACCACAAGCTTGTGCAAAACCTGATGATCTATGTAATTCCACAATGATCTAAGAATGTTCCAAAGAGCATCTTGTGTGCTTTAAAAAGCAAGGAAATCTGAGCTTTTATATAAAGAAGCTTACATGGTCAGTGTCCCAAATTTTAATCTTATATTTGAAGTTTAAATATATTTGAATCCCAGATTTTCAGTTTGGTCTCAGACTTTTGGACCCCACTGTACATGCATGCATTGCAGACAAACATCCGCAATACACTATGTACACACTACACTATGTGTGTAAAATGAACTAGAGATCACCACATTCACAGATCTACGCATGCATAGACAGAGCATGTGCACACAAGTGCCTATACACTGCATATACTCAGGGGAATAAATACTACCACTCACTTATTCACATATACAAATTCACTGCTGGGATATCACAGAAACTAATAGGCCGCAGAGGAGAAAGAGGGCTTTTATTTTTAGGCACCAGAAGAAGACTGTAACAAGCACTGGGCTCTTTAGTGTCCGCATGCACTGCACACACAAACCAATACCTTAAAATAGCTGAAGCACATCCACTTATCCTGCGAAGGGGATTTGAACATCTAAAAAAAAAAAAAAAAGAGGGTTGTTTACTCTTCCGCATCTCAACCTCTGCTCTTTCCAACATGGGGAAAATAGGCGCTAAGCCACAGTCAGGCTCAAAAAGGCTGAGAGTCTGTGAGCCAAGGCTCTGAATAGCAGAGAGGGTAAAATATGCCTCATGAGAATGCGCCCTACTTTGGTCTAATTAAAAGTTGTGGAACAAATATTAGCACTTTCGTGTTATAATGCAATTGACAAAGTAGATGTGTAGTGATGCACCTCTAACATTCTGTGCAACAGTCAAAATGAATGGATAATGAAACTGTATGGAAACTTTGTGAAATGTTACAAAGGGATGGCTAGTCTTTCATTAGGACAGATGTCTTGCTCATTAGTGTTGACAGAATTCGCTTTTATTGAATTGATGATATCGAGACCAATTATCTCACATAGTCATACTTTTACAAAAAAAAACATTTTTTAAATCCTTAGGCTGTCAAAAAATTCCAGCAGTAGCAATACAAATATTTACATGTGAATAACTTCAGTAAACTGTAAAGACTCTTACTTCAAAATGTTTTGGCCTCTTGCTATTATGCCTCTTGCTTTTGCTCATATTGGGCATGAGACATTTGGGGAATGATACATCTTCAGGACGGGTTATTTTCTGACATCTTCCCGAGTGGAAATTCTCAAGGGCAAGGTTTTATTTTCCATCCAGTTTGGAGGGGATTACCTGAGCTTTGGACGCTCAATCAGGCGTTGCCCACCTTCCATGGGCTGGCTGTGCCAAGACGTCTTGCGGCCGAGGCGTAAAGTATCCATCATTTAGCAGCTAAATGTCCCCTTGCTTTCTACTGCGCCTCCTCCTTTAACTCTCTTCTTGGCTGCTGCTTCTCCTCTGACATCCAACGTGTTAATAAGGGAGATTTCAGAATAGTTAAAGGCAGTTGTTGGCTTCCATTGTGGCCATTACATTGCTTTTTGCAGCCTAATGAAAACGTGAAAAGTAAGAGAATGTTTCAAATTCCATGAAAATACTGGAAAACATCTGACAGGGCTGTATGTCTGCACTGGTTACTTTGTTGTTTTTTGCCTTGAAATGGATGGCGGGGATGTGCAGGCTGTCTGCCTTTTTTCTCTCTCGCTGTAATAACTCATCTCTATCACTGCAGTCCAGCACTGTCTCACAGAGGCAGCTTGATGCTCCAAAACAGACTTGGTGGAGACCTAAAAAATATGGCTCATGTATCTCAGTTGTGGACTATTAGGCAAGATATGGGACGCTTTCATCATACAACTGACTTTCATGTTATCTATTCATAATTAAAGGGATAGTTCGGCCAAAAACAAAAATTCTGTCATCATTCAAGCATGCTTATGTTGTTTCAAACTCATGAGAATTTCTTTCTAATGTGGAAAACAAAAGGAGATGTTAGGCAGAATTTAACCCCCGTCACCATTCACTTTTATTGCATCTTTTTTATTATTATTATTATTTTTTTTTTTTTTACCATGCAGTGAATTTCAGTGGTGAAAGACAAAGGCTTACATTCTGCCTAACATTTCCTAACCATTTAGGTTTGGAACAAGATGAGGGTGAGTAAATGATGACAGAATGTTAATTTTTGGATGAACTATGAAGTTAAAGTGTTGATTGATTATGAATTGAATATGATTAATTGAAATGATTTTAGCCTGTTAATGATTTTGTCCCACTGACTTTCTAATGCACTGGACATCCAAATTTCCGGCACATTTCATTGCCACAGGCCTCTCAGGAAATTACGTAATTCTTCATTAAATATTGAGCACATCAAATTCAATATTGAGCACATCAAATACACTAATACTTCATTTATAGTGAGACAGTCTATTTGTAGTGCAGATAATATTTCATCACTCCATAAAAAAAATAAAATAAATAAATAAATAAACAGACCCAAAACCCAACGGTATGTGGGCGCCTCTTGCCTCGCTTGCTCTACCTCTATTTATTGCTGGTGCAAAGGGCACATTTGACGTCTCGTGTTGCATCCCAGACAGGGAGTAGGGACCTCATAAAAAATAAAAGAGAGCCTGTCTCACCCACCTGTTGTTGCTGAGGCGGGATGCCATAGCAAGGCTGTGGTACAGGGTCTTTAAAACCCACCTGCAATGAAGACACTTGAGCAGGAATATGGAAATGCCATTAACGTCTCGACCAGGTCCTTCATTGTGATAAAGGGTCAAGCTTCCTGTTTCCTGCTAAATTCCACTTAGTCAAATGCTCATAACAAGCTTCATTATACAGTAGGCACACAGTTAAAGTAATAGTTCACCCAAAATTAAAATTCTCGGTAACGCTTTAGATTACAGCCCGCAATTTACTGTGTAAGTACACCGAATTTACAGCATACCTTTTTTGTATTAATAATGTAACTACACAGTACGTACTTGTAGGTATAAGGGAACAATATGCAAAGTTTGGGGAATAAAGGGGTAACAACCTGGAAAATTACAAATAATTTAAACTGTAAGTATTTATTACTAAGGGGTAACTATTCTAGTATTACGTGGTATATGACCTTATACTATGCTAAACAACAATCTTACTTTGAGAGCAATTAAGCAAGAACATACACAGCAAACCTTTTTGTAATAATAGTGTCCCTACATATATAGGCTACTGTAGGTATTTTTTAACTATGGGGTACATACTCTATTATTACAGGATACATGCATTTTTCTTTTTTTTTCTTTTTTTTCACTACTGTCATCTGATGGAGTTTTGGTTCCTTGCCATTGTTGCCTTTAGCTTACTCATTGGGGGCTTAAATGACTATTAATATTCAGAAAATATAATCGAACTAACTGTATTGACTCTATCAGAACACAAAACATGAACTGAATTGAGCTGAATAATTACATTACCATCTTGAGCTGCTTTATAGCTGAAATTGAAGTATTTTTCATAATTGATGCATTTTGAAACATTACTGTTATTTTTCTGTTTATTACCGTGAAGCTGCTTTGAAACAATCTGTAGCCTATAGTATAAAGCGCTATATAAATAAATGTGATTTGACTTGACTTAACTTGACATGATGGAGATATTATGTGGTATATGTCCTACTATGCTAAACAACAATTGTTTGGGAGCAATTTAGAAAGAACATACACTGCAAACCTTTTTGTAATAATACTTATTATATTATACATATAGGACTACTTTTTTTTTTTTTTTTTTAACTACGGGGTACATATTCTATTATTACAGGATACATGATGGAGGTTTTTGCTATATGATTTTATTCAGAAATTTAAATCAAGGCTACTTACCTGATGAAAGTGTGTTACATACTCCAAATAACTTGTTCTGCTATTCTATTTGAATGGCATTGCAGTCCTTCAAGGTGCAATTCAGTGGAAAACAAGCTTACCTCTTTCCAGCTATTCCCAGGAAATAAAATACAAATGTATAACATGATACAACACAACACTTGCATCTTACTGCATATATACAGTAGCCTATAATTGATATGTTGCTTTGATAGCAAAGTGCGGGCTGTAATTTAAAGTGGTACTTGTTACCCCCTTGTTTCACGTAAGATTGTTATATAGCATAGTAGGTCATACATACCACGTAATATTAGAATAGCTACCCTTTAGTTATAAAATACTTACAGTATAAATTATTTGTAATTTTCCAGGTTGTTACCCCTTTAATCCCCAAACTTTGCACACTGTTCCCTTATACCTACACGTAAGTAATTTATAGGTACACTATTATTACAAAAAGGTACGTTGTAAATTTGGTGTACTTACACTGTAAATTGCGGGCTATAATCTAAAGTGTTACCAAATTCTCTCATTATTTACTCACCCACATGCCATCTCAGATGTGCATGACTTTCTTTATACCGCTGAACACAAAGAAAGATTTTTAGAATAATTTTTCATCTCTGAAGGTCCATACAATGCAAGTGAATGGTGACTGAATCTTTTCAGGTCCAAAAATCACATAAGTCAGCATTAAAGTAATCCTTAAGACTCCAGTGGTTAAATCAGTGTCTTCAGAAGTGATACGATAGGTGTGGGTGAGAAACAGGTCAATATATAAGTCCTTCTTTACTTTAAATTCTCCTCCCTTCTCAGTCAATCTCCACTTTAACTTTCATTTTCTTCTTCTTGTGTTTTTATTGATTCACATTCTTCATGCATACTGCCCCCCTACTAGGCAGGGAGAAGAATTTCTAGCAAAAAAGGATTTAAATATTGCTCTGTTTCTCACCCACACCTATCATATTACTTCTGGAGATATGGATTAAACCACTGGAGTTGTATGGATTACTTTTATGATGCCATTATATGCTTTTTGGAGCGTCAAATTTTGGCACTCATTCACTTGCATTGTGAGTTAAATTACATGAAACACGCTGGACAAAACCAAGCTACAATCACATTGACTTCGCAGAAGTCAGACTGGTTCAATTTTAATCAGACTAAAGCATTTACATGACATTTTAAAAAGACAAATCACTGTTTCAGTCAGAAAATCTAACTTTTAAAGTGCATGTAAACTTACTGTAAAATAGACTTGAAATTATATAGGAAAAACAAAGCATAACACACTGATACAATTCTTTTGTAATGCATGTTATTCAGATTTCAGTATCCAATATCCATCTAAAAAAGATTCCAACAGTTTAATATACAGTATATGTAAAGAATGCTTAGCACACACTAAAAATCTTGTAGAGTTACAAAGCACCCAGAAATGTTGTTGTCCTAGCTCTTCCCATTTGTTGAAGAGTTTGACGTTGTTTAGTTTTACAGGACACTGTTGAAACCCTAAACGGGCTGCCTGCAGACCCCTGAAGCGAGGTGAGTAATCTCTGCATCGGCTGGAGGATGGAGGGAATGAGAACACTTGACTCTCTGTGTGTTGGGTGATGTGACCATCCACTATTGGAACAATGGCAGGATTACAAAAGAGGACTATTTAAAGACCAAAGCATTTATGCCGAACAATGCAGAGGTTGACTAAATCACACTGGAACGACCATAACTATCTGCCAGGGACGCCTCTAGGGCTCCCTACTCCCACTGAATGAATAGATAAGTGTTGGCAAAACAGTTTAAGCAAAATCAAGGTCCAGCCCAAGTACAGCCTTAAATATTGTATATGTTACTGGATATTCAGAACCTGTGTGTGTGTGTGTGTGTGTGTGTGTGTGTGTGTGTGTGTGTGTGTGTGTGTGTGTGTGTGTGTGTGTGTGTGTGTGTGTGTGTTTGTAGACTGGCATTTAAATTTTCATTTTCTTGACTGATAGAGAGCTGGATTTGAGGTAGAAACCTGAGATGCACATCAATTAATCGCAAAGAAACTTTGGCAAATATTCAAACAAAAAGCTCCCTTATTTATTATGACAGAGAGATTGACCCATTAGGATAGCCATAAATTAAGCCTGTCATGGCATTGGCATGTTTTTAATGGCGATGGGACTACCTCTCTCCCTGTGTCATGACAAGTATTGATGACTGAAATGAAACCTCATCTGAACAACAAGCAAATAGGAGCCACTTGTGGTGCATTGTTTCAAAGCTATCTGTGCCACTTATTTTTAGCTGCTTATACAAACTTTTCCACAGGTCCTCAAATGGTCATTCTTGCAAGCTCACGCATTTTCATTGTGACAGCTAACCATTCGTTGCAACTTCTCATCTCATTCATTTTCTCTCTTTCTCTGTCTATGCTCTTTTCCCCCTCTCCATATTTAAACAAAAGGTATGCAAGTTAGAAACTAACAACATTTTAAAAATGTTATGTTAATTCTGATACTGCATCAACTTTATGTCAAATCTTCAAAGGTTCTACAGTTTTAAACTTCAATATAATAGATATTATCTTTAAAATGTAAATATTCAGGGTTCAGCAATTCATGATTGCACAATTTTTTTTTTAACTTTTATAAGAGCTGTTAGGTGAATGTACATGCTATTTCTGCACAAACAGCAGACGATAACTAAACGCAAAAATTCAAGTCAATATATAGTATGTTTGCCGAAGCCGAATATTTGACTCTGTCTAATGCTATTGTTGTTTGTTAATACCTTAAGCTTTCCCACGCAAAATATTACTCTGCCTGCCATGATTTGTGAAAGTGGTTGAGATGAAGTGTGGCATATAATAAATCATAATAGATGGAATATTACTCTAAATCCATATTGATTCTCCTTATAGAAACAAGGTGTTGAATGGGTGTTGAGTCTGACTCTGAAAAAACTACACTGCGTTGGGTTGTATCACTAAAAGTGGCTCAAAAAGAATCATCTGTACAGGCAAAACTCCAAAGAACACAAACCCTGCTGAGACTGAAGGACTATTGGAGACCTGGCAACCCACACAATTAAACTCCGCCTCCTACTACATGTACATAAATCCCTAAAAAAAAATTATATGATTACCATTCAATAAGTGTATGTTTTAGAACAGTAACTAACAAACGTGTACTAATTAACTTTGATGATTTGAGAAGCATCACATCTGTTATGAGTTTATTCTAGAGCGTGCAGCTGATAGAAAAAGTCACTCACAAGGCTAATGTTGTTTAGCTACCAAAGCAGAACTCCCCTGATAGTTTATGAGATAAAATGTGAAAAATAAAAATGGTATTAGCAACATGTTTCTAATATTAGCCATTGGGACTGGCAGAAATGTAAGTAATTGTAATGATTCAATCAGATGCATTTTCAACCATTTACAGAAATACATTCTTATACTTTAAAATGTTGAGAGTACATGATGAATGGCGAACGATCAATATTTAGCCACTGGATTACTATCAACCCTTTATTAGGAGGAGGCAGAATTACTGGGTTGTAAACACTCTCTTATTCTGGCTGTTAGCCCTCTGTGCTCTTATTCGGCACACTACCTTCCTCAGAAAGAATTTTCCACTCAAATTCTCGTAAAATGTACCCAGGTTAGACAGTGATGATGACAAAATGACACCATTACCACTGTCGAACCAAATAACCATTACGGCTGAGAGCATTATGAATACAAAGAGTGTGGTAACTGTTCATAGATAGAACTGGGTTTTGGAGGGGAGGTGTAACCAGGAACTGCATTTGCACAACATGTTGTAGTTCCTAGAAAGCAAAGTGGTAATGCAATGAGGTCAGTGACACTATGTTGGGCACTGATGATGACAATGGGAAGCTTATGTAATGTAAATCTTTTACTGCAAAATCAGAATTTTCCCCAAAATTACATCTGAGGGCAGTTCTTACTCATACTGAACTTCTAAAGCCAAGAGAGTCCAATGCTACATTTTACTGCTATAAAAGTGAAAGTGACTCCTCATTTAGCAGTCACTGAAAGCACTCGTGAAGCACTTTTACCATTGCAGTCTATGAGAAGAGGGAGGCACTCACAGAAATAGAGAGAGAAAAAGAGGGAGAGTCTTAGAAATCTGAGCACTTCATTACGACTTGTTTTAAAGGGAAACTGATAGCAGCATAAGAGCAATTTTGTTATTAAGGTTATAATGTCTTGGTTCCAAAATAATTATAACAGAGATTGTTTATAATATTGCATGTACATCTCACACATACAACCCTTTCAAGGTGGCCCTTATATCATATGCAATTGCCAAACATAACTTGTAAAACTGATTTCCGTGCTTTAATAATGTTTAGAATTGACTTGGATTCCTTCCTGGGCTATTTCTTATTTTTCTGTTCTTGTAAGCAGTGCTACAGAAAGAGCATAATTTTTACAGTAAAAAGACAATCAATGATGCCCACTTAATGTGACACTGACAACAATGTTTTATTTCTACATGGGGTGTTATTTCAAAAAATGATCATAGACAAATACAACCATAACCATGTACAAGGACCTCTGCATGAGAAAACGAAAATGTTTCCTGGCGAGAGGCGAAGGCTAATTTCAAATGACGAAGGCTTCTGGTCTGCAGAGCACAGGCTGTGGGCTAAGATTACAGACATCTCAAGTTTAAAAATGCCACAGCACTCTCTTGCTCAGCCGGCAAACTGCCTCCGCTGCACTTTTGCAGACACTCTACAAATTAATTGCGTATGAGCATTTCTGATTGAGCCATTTCTGGCAACCTTGTTGTCCACTAACAGACTGAGAAACAATTTGTAAAAAGCTGGCATCTTTCAGTGGCAAATTCATGGGAGAAATGTTCTGCTCATTTTATGTTTTACATGGCCATTTTTACCAATTTACTTTGGCAGTGTTTAGCGAGGAACGCAGTTGTGCAAGATGTCAGTTACAAAATGTAAATGACAACTGATGAAATCATCTTGTTAGCATAGCAATTTTATGGTCAGCGTATCATACTGATAAAAAAAAATAAAAAAAGACTTGTATGACAGTTTTTTATCATATTTTTTCATTTACCCATACAGTCAGCCTAGACTGATAGTACTGTCAATCGGCAACAGTAGGTCGAACGTTTTGCTGCTGAAATCAGTCTGTGCACATCGAAATTCAAATCACTGCCCCCACAATCCAAAACTAAAATCACCCTGGATGAAATGTCCACAGAGTGCCGCCAAAAGTGAGTTATATTATTACTCAGGCTGTTAATTTAACACATTATTTTAATGTGATAAATTACATAGAAATAATGCATTAAAAATGAATTGCAATTAATCATGCCCCCTATTCTGTATTTCTGTAATAAGGAATTTTCCTACCAATAGAGCAATGCATACTTGATTCAAGCTTGATGTATCTCCTTCATGTTTTTGCAAGTCGCAGTCAGCAGAGGGCGGTTGCAGTCCCAGCTGTATAGGCAACAAACCAACAGCTGTTCAAAGACAGTAGGACAAAGTACAACAGAACAGGGTCTCGAGAAGTGTTTTAAAAGTTTAAACTACATTTAACTTAATACAGCACCCTACAAATGCAGCATTTATGGTGCAAGATGGTGAAAACCAGTGAAAAGTGGCACTACCACAGTGAGACACTCCAAAAGCATACACCTGAAGCATATCAGAATCAGAATCAGAATCAGCTTTATTGCCAAGTATGCTTACACATACAAGGAATTTGTCTTGGTGACAGGAGCTTCCAGTGTACAACAATACAAAAACAATACAAAAAAAGCAGCAAGACATAGATAATAATAAATAATAAAAAATAGTTATACACATACGTACATACATACATAGACACACACATACATACATACACACATACACATACGTAGTGCAATCTAATACAAATCTGTTATCAGTTATGTACAGTGCAAATGTTTTTTTATTTTTTTTCCCAGAGGAATGAAATGGCAGAAGAGGTTGGATGTGTTGGATAAATATAAAAAAAGACTAAACTGTGTATTGCACATAGTTATTGCTCAGTGGGGGCAATTTAACTGTTCATGAGATGGCTAGCCTGAGGGAAAAAAACTGTTCCTGTGCCTGATGGTTCTGGTGCTCAGAGCTCTGAAGCATCGGCCAGAAGGCAACAGTTCAAAAAGGTAGTGGGCAGAGTGAGTGGGGTCCAGAGTGATTTTTCCAGCCTTTTTCCTCACTCTGGAAGTGTACAGTTCTTGAAGGGGGGACAGGGGGCAACCAATAATCCTCTCAGCAGTCCGAATTGTCCTTTGTAGTCTTCTGATGTCTGAAATCATAGCTGAACCAAACCAGACAGTTATTAAAGTGCAGAGGACAGACTCAATGACCACTGAGTAGAACTGTAACAGCAGCGCCTGTGGCAGGTTGAACTTCCTTAGCTGGTGAAGGAAGTACAACCTCTGCTGGGCCTTTTTCACAATGGAGTCAATGTGTGTGTCCCACTTCAGGTCCTGTGAGATGGTAGTGCCCAGGAACCTGAATGACTCCACTGCTGCCACAGTGCTGTTTCGAATGGTGAGGGGGGTCAGTGTTGGGGTGTTCCTCCTAAAGTCCACAATCATCTCCACCGTTTTGAGCGTGTTCAGCTCAAGGTTGTTTTGACTGCACCACACAGCCAGCTGTTCAACCTCCCTTCTGTATGCAGACTTATCGTCATCTCGGATGAGGCCGATGACAGTGGTGTCATCTGCAAACTTCAGAGGCTTGACAGAGGGGTCCTTGGCGATGCAGTCATTGGTGTAGAGGGAGAAGAGTAATGGAGAGAGCACACATCCCTGGGGGCACCAGTGCTGATTGTACAGGTGTTGGAAGTGAGTTTCCCCTGTCTCACAAGCTGCTGCCTGTCCATCAGAAAGCTGGTAATCCACTGACAGATAGACATGGGAACAGAGAGTTGCTGTAATTTATTCTGGAGTATAGCTGGGATGATGGTGTTGAAAGCCGAACTGAAGTCCACAAAAAGGATCCTTGCTGGGTCCCTGGTCTGTCCAGATGTTGCAGGATATGATGCAATCCCATGTTGACTGCATCATCCACAGACCTGTTTGCTTGATAAGCAAATTGAAGGGGATCTAGAAAGGGTCCAGTGATGTTCTTCAGGTGGGCCAACACCAGTCTCTCAAATTAAATCATGACCACAGACATCAGGGCGACAGGTCTGTAGTCATTAAGTCCTGTGATTTTTGGTTTCTTTGGGACAGGAATAATGATTGAGCGTTTGAAGCAGCATTGGACTTCGCACTGCTCCAGTGATCTATTGAAGATCTGTGTGAAGATGGGGGCCAGCTGGTTAGCACAGGATCAAAGACACGCTGGTGAGACGCCATCTGGACCTGAAGCTTTCCTCATCTTTTGTTTCCGAAAGACGCGGCTCACATCATCTTCACAGATCTTAAGTGCAGGTTGAGTAGCAGGAGGGGGGAGAAGGGGGGTTGAAGGAGGTGTTGGTGTTTGTGTGAAGTGAAGGTCACAGTGGGTGTGGAGTGTGAGATTTGGCCTTTCAAATCTGCAGTAGAACACATTCAGGTCGTCAGCCAGTTGTTGGTCCACCACAGGGTTGGGGGTAGGAGTCCTGTAATTTGTGAGTTGTTTCATGCCACTCCACACTGATGCAGGGTTGTTAGCTGAAAACTTGTTTTTCAGCTTTTCAGAGTATCTTCTTTTAGCCACTCTGATTTCCTTGTTCAGTGTGTTCCTGGCCTGACTGTACAAGACTTTATCCCCACCCTTGTAAGCATCCTCTTTGGCCTGTGGAAGCTGCCTGAGCTCTGCTGTTAACCACGGTTTGTCATTGTTGAACTTTAAATAAGTCCTTGTAGGAATGCACATATGCTCACAGAAACTGATATATGATGTAACAGTATCTGTGAGCTCATCCAGGTCTGTAGCTGCAGCCTCAAAAACACTCCAATCCGTGCAATAGAAGCAGGTTTGTAGTTCCCGCTCTGCTTCATTGGTCCATTTCTTTACAGTCCTTACTACTGGCTTGGTTGATTTTAATTTCTGCCTGTAGGTTGGAAGAAGATGAACCAGACAGTGATCAGAAAGTCCCAAAGCTGCTCTAGGGACAAAGCGATATGCATCCTTTATTGCTGTGTAGCAATGATCCAGTATGTTCCTGTCTCTGGTGGGGCATGTAATGTGCTGTCTGTATTTGGGCAGTTCACGTGTGAGATTTGCTTTGTTAAAATCCCCAAGAATAATAATAACTGAGTCCGGGTATTGTTGTTCCGTGTCTGTGATTTGATCAGCCAGCTGTTGCAGTGCCGCATTCAAACACGCGTTTGGTGTGATATACACACTAACCAGAATAAATATCCATGTAATATGTACATAGACCAACAAAAAGAATGCGTCCTGTGAGAACAGTCAACCTTGGACAGATTGACGAACTCAATTACTTAGTCAGCATTTCATGTAATCAATTAAAATGTTGAATCAGTTGACAGCCCTAATTATTACTTGTAAATGATGTAGTACAGTCAACAGGAATGCATACTTTATATTTTAGACCAACACCCTAACCTCCCAAACCCAACCCTAAACCTAACCATCGGTGGAGTAAAAAGGTAATTTTAGAGCAAAAAATGCAACCTCTAAATTATGCTCACCATTGTTCATGTGAACGCAATTACTTCCTGGTTTCCATGGGACCAGAACCCATGTCTTGGAGGTTGCTTGTGCAATGCGCTATTAGCAGTGATAGAGGGAAGGTGATTATGCTTGAATTTATGCAAAGATGTTTGAAGGTGGATAGCGCTTGTCAGTAATTTGGCTGAATGGGGTTGATTTCTGGGTACATTAACTTTCATAAGCAATATGTCCATTTCCTCTGTGATTATGTTCAGCTCATTGGTGTACTTGTTGAGTGTACAGTAATGCTGACTCAACAAACCAAAGCTGAAACATCAAAAAGACACAATCTAATGTTCTTTTTAAAACTGTTGGTCTTCAGGGATGTAAAGGTTGAGCAGCAGCATCTAGGGTTGTGATCTCAGATATGGAAAATAAAAAAAAAGCAGACACTAAAATATTCCCTTGGCCAAGACATTCAGCCACAACATCACTCCTTTTCCCTTTCTGCAAAATCAACACTTTTTATAACTTCCCTAAAGCTGTCAGATTAGCTGAGAGCAGTGAGAAGCACTCAAAAGTGGAGTGGAGGAGGAACAGAGAGGACTAACATCAGCTACTGCTGCTTCAAAAGACAGAGAAAAGGGAGAAGAGGAGCGACTGCCAGTGCCTCTCTGACCACCCCAGTTTGAGTTGGCACAGACAGTGGATAATAAGTGAGCATCTAGCATGTAGAAGAAGGTCAGAATGAGGCAGGAAGAGACAAAGAAAATAGAGATGAGAGAAAGTTTGAGGATGGGAGAGGGAGATATGGTATTCCTCTTGCATCTTCTGGACCCCTGCCTTGCTGGTGTCTTTCTCTGCAGTGTAGAATCTCTCCTTCATGCCACAAACAGCTGGAGGTGTCAACACTTGACTTGGTCTAAAGCTCTTCTATCCACAAGCCTGGCCTCTGTTTATGCACACAAACCAGCCGCCTGTCACAATACACACATATCCCACTGATGCAAAGCCTTGTGTATCTTAGTGTAACTCTCTGGGTCTGTAGGCCTCTCCCTGACATGAGGTATCATTTACTTTCCAAGCAATTTCCATGAGTGTAGCTTCTCAATGTCTTTGTCAGAAAAGCACAGACAGATCCCTTTAATGTGTTTGGCTATAAGCCCTGAGTTTATGTATTTAAAGTAGATTGCTCAACAGATATTCTTTTGTTGGGTAAAGAATACTACTGCAATACTAAATGTGTAGACCTACATCTATAGAGAATCCAGCACATCTCAAAGCTACAGGGAATCGGACTATTGCCGCAGGAAACAGTTTGGTGATGCCAAAGACAATAACATTAACATGAACTATCTCAATCCAAGCTATCACTTTCCCATCAGGGCTCTGTATCTACAAAAGCCTTGATACTAGTTAGGGGTTAAAGTTCCTACTACAAATCACACTGTGTGGGAACACACTTAATATACTTTCTTAATATGTTCCAGAGAAGCAAATGTCTGGTAATCAAATGTGCTTCCTTGAAATGAGTTCCATGTACCTTTTAGAGCAGACAGTCCAGAGAGGAGAATGAACTGGAGAATGACAAAAATGACAGATAAGAGGAGGTTGTTTCCATTTGTATTTTAATTTCATAAATGTCTGGAGATTCTAAAAAGAAAAACAAAGTATGTGCTGTCTTGCCACAGAGCAAAAGAAGATATGGAGAGGAAAAGAGTGGAGGACAGCACATTCCTGTGGAGTGAGTTGGACTAGCTGGCAGAGATGGCCCAGAAAAGCTGAGAGTGATGAATACCATAGGCCTATAAAGTGGAAATAGACTGATGGATTCCCTGTGACGGTTTATCAAAACCTTCAAGGCTACCAAGCTACCAAAGACAGTAATACCAAAAAAAAAAAAAAAAATTAAGAAAAGGAAGCAAAAAAACAATGTGATAAACTTGGCTAAATGCTGGAAAAACTGCATCCCAGACAACCCAATCTTCAAAACCACAAGGGTTGGTTTCCAAACCAGTAGGAGATCTAAATCAAGTGGAAGTTTCCAAAACTACAATGTCTTAAATGAGAGACTCCTCTGTTGTCTCTGCCTCCAAATGTGTTGTATATTAATAAAGGGGGCACACCAAAATGTCAAGGATTGCCCTTCATGGGGATCCCTAAGAAAAAATCAGTTTAACAAAAATGTTTCTCAATATAACAGACATACAAATCCATCTGACAGACACCGTACTGATGCTCCCTATATGCATATTATGCAGTCTGTGTAGGGCACCAACTCCCTAAGGGGGTACCGTCTTACCCTAGGGAGGCACCAGAAACTCCACCGGCTGCTCTTCCTCATACATTATATGTTATTCAAGGACCCGATAGCAGTCGCGGAACACAGACTATCGCCTCGCAACTCTCACTGCGTCATGTTTTCGCTCGCACAACCCAACACCGCACCCCACCATCCCAGCCAATGATCGCGGAACTCCATGTAGGGCATCAATTTTTGAACAGACATCCATTCCACACCAAGACAACTCACAAAGCATCGCAATGGTTCAAACAAATAAAACAGTGTTACATCTGTAAAATGTAGCAAATGGAAAGCATATAAATCTAAGTAACTGTGTGGATAAGATTATCTTCACCAGCATCTCTGCAAAGCCGGGCGAGATGTTTTTTTTTCTAGTAGTCTATTTAAGAGAGATCTTAATTTAAGTTCTCTCACTCATGTTGTAAGTTATCATAAATGTCCAAGGAAAAGCCTTTGAATACCACTGATACTGTGGCAATTTCAACAGAGAATGTTCTTTAGCAAAAATCCATATTTAAGGTAAATACATATCTCTTTTTTTCATTATGCAAGGCACATAGGCAAATATCATTTCAAAACCTCGTATTTCTACTTGACTGAGCCTGACAGCTCTGCGACTAATTGTTTGTGATATACTTCAATTTCCAACATATCATCTCTGCATCACCTATCCTCGAGTCATCATAGGAACGCTATAAATAATATATAATCCTGAAATTTCTGATGGAATTCCCATTTGCTGTGTGGATGATTTTTTCAGCACTAAGGATTACTGTTCAATTCATGTTTTGTCCTTTTTAACAGTATCTGCTTGTCAGCAAGCACAGAGATCTCTTACAATCACCAACTACAGCACAAATTAAACCAAGCACACAAGAGTATGAAAAAAAAAAAATTGTAGTTATGGTTCAGACATTTCTGGATTTTTCAAAGTTTAAAGGGTGTTGTAAATAAATTCACTTTCTATAGATCACTCCTGCAAAACCTCTGCTTAGACGCTCCAACTCATTTTCAAAGATATTCCCACCGTTTTGAAAAACTGCGGTCAAAGACTGTTTGATAATTAATCCTTGAGAATGATCCTCAACACAATGAATATTTTGGCATTTTAGACTAGAAGAAGCATCAGGAAATTACTCCTCTGTGTGAGAGTTCCAATCAAGAGGTGTGGAATTCTTCAGTTTAAAGGCCGATTTATATTTCTGTGTCAAACCTATGCTGTAGCCTGACACACAACTCTTCAAAATGTAATTAAAGTAATTAAAAAGATATCTGAGGTAGCTTTGCATTTTGTCCAAGATTTGTTTAAGATTTAAGGTCGATTTATACTTCTGCGTCGAACCTACGGCATAGGCTACGCATAGCTACGGCGGTTACGGCGTAGCTTACATAGTAGCCTGACGTGCACCTCTTTAAATATGTAACTGTGCGTTATGTCAGTGCGGATCACAACAGCTGTGATTGGGCCACTTTAACCAGAGACCACCCCCCAGGAAGATAACAAGAATATCTGAGGGAGCGTCACATTTTATCCAAGTTTATTTTAATATCTATGCATTATATTACATTGTTGTATTTGCACTCATAACCATTAAAGCATTTATTTTTTATTATTCTATTTGTGTTTCATGAAGTTACAAGCGACAAAAGATATCTGTTTACAATTTATAAACTCTAAAGGTTTATCTGCGGGCCTTTACTTGATATTAATTTGATATGTGAGTGAAATAATATGTTTTGAATTCTACTCTCGAACTTTCCAATCGGCACGATGATTTTACCAAATGTTTGACAGTATTATGTTATGGAAAAGGAACACTTTTAATTTGTCAGCAAATTAAAAATCACCTGTTAAGAGTTTGTTATTTTGTCTATATCCATTATATAGGCTTTAAAATAACCCCCATTTTGTGTAATTCAGGCGAGTTATTCATTTATTTAATGGTTACTTTTTCATCATGGAATGTCAAAGGTGTGCCAAAATATTTATGTATTATTTAAGTGACTCAAGAGCAAGCATATAGCAATTTCCTCATTTATTTTCTGCCTGCAATGCAGGCAACATGTATAACAAATGATATGTACCTAAATTTCAATATGTTCACATACTGTACTTTGAACCAGTGGCATAGCCACGGTTGTGCCAGGGTGTGCAACTGAAAATTTAAAATGTACGCCACCAAAATGTAAGCTTGCACATCTAAATGAAATGGCAGGTTTTTTTTTTTTTTTTACGTTTAATAGTATGTAGGGGTGTAAAATGCATCGATATTATGCTTAAACTTCAATGCATCGTCTACGAAATTTAATAATCTATTATAATCACTATAATAATACCCAATGTGTCACAGAGGCTGTCTTAGATTACACGCGCACTTTTGCAACAGATGCTGAGAGCGTGACTGAGAAAACAAGCAAACACTTTAAATGAAGAAAGTTCATACTACTGAGTTTGGTTTTATGCCTCATTATTCATAATGGCATGTATCCATACAAGCAAAATAAGTTAATTGTTGTTATTTTATTCCCCAATTATGATATATTATGCATATTGTAGAATATTTGGAGGATATGCTTGAAAAGGTAGACTGTACTGTACTGCGTTTTAACTGTATTTTATAAGTTCAGTAAATGTTCTTGTAATATCCGAGGTTGTTACCCCTCCTACCAACCACCAGAGGGAGCCCTCTCCCGAATGCTAACTCTGTACCATTTTTCTTCTTTGGTGATTTCCTGTTTCAACAATATAAATACCATGCTGTTCCATTTAGACTCTGTGAAGTATTGCCAGTTTACCCTGTCTTACCAAGCGTTTTTCCCAAGCGTTTTTCCCAAGCGTTTTTCCCAAGCGTTTTTCCCAAGCGTTTTTCCCAAGCGTTTTTCCAAGCGTTTTTCCATTGCCATTGCTGATTGTTCTCTTGTTATGACCATTGCCTGTTTTCCTGGATTTACTGCCTTTGGATACCCCTTTGTTTTGTTTGCCTTGTTGGACTGTCTTTTTGGTTTACTGGATTATACCGCCTGTTTAACAACTACCTCTATTTGCCTGCCGATTTAGATTGTTTGCTTGTGTACTTTAATAAACTTCCTGCACATAGATCCTAACACCATCTCCATGGCCAGTTCGTTACAGAATACTTCGCCTAACATGGATCCAGCGGAAGTTTCACAGCTCCAGGCCGCATTCGCGCACCAGTGCGAGGTATTAAGGGGTTACCAAGACCAGCTGAACAACCTACGAGTTGCCAACGAATGTTTGACACAATACATTCACTCACTGCCAGCTCCCCATGCTAAACCGGTAAGCTTTGCTCTACCTGGTAAGTTTGATGGTTCTGCTGAAAAATGCTGTGGTTTTTTACAACAATGCAAGGTATTTTTCTCAAATCAGCCTGAATCATTTGATCAAGACGCCAGGAAATTTTCTTTTTTGATGTCACTGCTTACCGGCAAAGCTCTCGATTGGTCTGCCGCTGTTGGGATCAAATCCAGGTTTCATTTGATTACTTCGTTCAACAAATCCATGAAGTCTTCGAGTATCCAGTGGGTGGCCAAGATATCCCTGTTCAGCTACTTCATCTACGCCAGGGTCATCGATCAGCAGCGGATTATGCAGTTTTGTTCAGGACACTGGCAGCTCAGAGTGGGTGGAATGATGTCGCTCTGAAGACTTTTCCGTGAAGGGCTTAACCTGAAACTCAGGACAGAACTGACCTGCAAGGGTGAAAGTACGAATCTTTCTGAATATATAAGTATGGCCATCAAGATTGATAACCTGCTTCAGAATGCTTCACGGCCTCAGTTTTGCTTCACCTCGAATTCTACAGTCTCAGTACAGGCTCAGGCATCCACCATATCACCCGAACCCATGCAAGTTGCATACAATCGTGTTTCTATGGGGGAACGCCAACGTCGATGCAACGAAAACCTTTACTTTTACTGTGGTTCACCAAGTCATTTCAATGCTGCGTGTCCACACAAGAAATAAAGTTCCCCTAAGTTGAGGCAGCACGTGAGTACCATGAACATTATATCACCCACTTCACATAACTTTCTGTTGTCTTTAGAGATCTCCATTGGTGATCATGTAAGATGTGTTACAGCATTAGTGGATTCTGGGGCTGCTGTTAATCTCATTAATCAGGAGATTGTTCAAGAACTCAACATACCCACCATTGAATGCTTTCCTAAGATTAACATCACCACTGTTGACAACGCACCTATTGGTACTGGCATAACACAACAGACTGTTCCTATAACCATCAAGATTGGACTTTCATGTAGAGAATATCTCACTATATGTCATCAACTCACCCAAGCATGTTCTTATCCTGGGTCATCCCTGGCTGGCCATCCACGACCCATCGATATCCTGGAACCAAGGTGAGCTCACACATTGGTCAAGTTTCTGTCATAAACATTGTCTCCATGTTGCTGTTTCCAGGCCTTGCCTTATCACCAGTATTGAGAGTCCTGAATCACAGAAGGAGACCACGATTCCCAAGGAGTATGCAGAGTTCAGTGAAGTGTTTTTTTTTATTTTTTTATTTTTTTTATTTTTTATTTTTTATTATTATTATTAAAGCTACACAACTTCCTCCTCATCATCCATGGGACTGTGCTATTGAACTTCTGTCCAATACAGCTCCACCGAGAAGCAAGGCCTATGCATTGTCACACCCAGAAACCCTCACCATGGAGAATTACATTGAGGAAGCACTTGCCTCCGTTTACATCTGTCCCTCCACCTCCCTAGCTGCTGCAGGTTTCTTTTTCATAGAGAAGAGGGATGGAGGTCTACGTCCCTGTATTGACTAGCGAGGCCTGAACTCTGTCACCATAAAATATCATTACCCATTACCACTTATCCCCTCAGCCCTTGAACAATTCTGTGAAGCCAAGATCTATACCAAACTTGATCTAAGGAGTGCTTATAACCTCGTCAGGATTCGAGAAGGGGATGAATGGAAAACCGCTTTCATCACCACCAGGCGGCACTATGAATATTTGCCATATGGACTTGCCCCCTCAGTTTTCCAGTCCTTTATCAATGAAATATTCAGACTTACAGAATCATTGTGTGGTGGCCTACATTGACGACATCCTCATCTACTCACAAAACATGGAACAACATATCCAGCAGGTCAAGACCGTCTTATGACGTCTCCAGGAACACCAACTATTTGTCAAGGCAGAAAAGTGAGTTCCATACCACTTTCCTGGGTTACAATATCAGCAATCAAGGTGTGGAGATGGATGTCTCAAAGGTAACAGCAGTCACCGAATGGCCTCGACCTTCTAAAATCAAGGAACTACAGTGGTTCTACTTCTATCGCATTTCATTAGGAATTACATTACCACTGCAGCACCACTCACATCATTGCTCAAGGGAAAGCCAAGCAAGTTGCCATGGAACGATGCCACATACCAAGCCTTCATCTTCCTCAAGTCAAGCTTCACGACCACTCCGATACTGAAACATCCTGACCCCAATCTTCCCTTCGTCGTTGAGGTAGATGCTTCAGATTGTGGGATTGGAGTGGTCCTGTCACAACGTCACAGAACACCAGGCAAGCTTTACCCTTGTGCCTTTTTCTCCAGGAAGTTGAACTCAGCTGAACATAACTATGATGTGGGGAATAAATAATTACTTTCCATGAAAGCAGCACTAGAGGAATGGCATCACTGGTTAGAGGGGGCAGTCCACCCATTCCAAGTTATCAACGATCATATGAATCTTGAATATATGCACATGGATCCTAACACCGTCTCCAGGGCCAGTTCGTTACAGTTCTTCTGATAATATGTAAATCTATTAGCGGTCTACTTACCATCTGTTTGCATCAAGTCAGACATGGTATTATCCTTTATTTATATTGGCTTAATAATTAATGTAACAACAGTATTTTTCTTTTTAATTATGAACCGGACTTCCCTGTACTCCATAAATACTAAGAATGTTAAAGGTTTTGAATCTTCTTACAGTTGTGCATTCTTCTATTCAACACAATGCGTCACTGATTTATTTCATATCCATAAAGTTTTTAAACTAATTAATGTAACTAAAACCTGGTGTATGTTTATCATTTTGTATTTTGCAAATTGTACCACCATTTATATTTGTGTATTTAGCATTTTTTGGAAAGTAATGATGAAACATTGCAAAACAAAATGTATGAATTAAGCATCACATTTTTATATATTAACAGGGCTACTGTTTTTTTTTTTCTCCAGTCGTTTAAACTATAAAAAAATAAAGAAAAGTATAGCCAAAAAGACATTGATGCAATGGTTGTTAATGGTCATTTTATTTTATTTCACTTAATTGTGCGTTAGTTCTTGCACACCCAGTTTTCTCTTGGCACACCCAAATTCTTGTACGTAGCTATGCCCCTACTTTGAAAAATATTTTCATGCTACAGTAATTTAATAAATATGTTTTAATCAAGAAATGACATTGCTTGCATTGCTTTTAATTATTAAATACTGTATATAGTTAACTTTTAGGCTGTGTACTCAGAACGATGCAGACACACCAACGCAGAACAATAAATGCAAATCAATGCATTGGCCACTATGTGGAGCCTATGCTGCAGGTTCAGCGCAGTAGCATAAATCAGCCTTTAAACATATCATATTGTATTTGGGCTCATTTTAATCGGAAGCATCTGCTGTTTTTATATTCTGTTAATGTTTAATGAATTTACAAGCAAAAACACAAAAAGCCACTGTTGACAATTTACTGTATAAACTCATTCATGGCTTTTACTCTATATATTTGGTCTGTGCGTGAAACAAAAATAGCTTTTTGTATTCTACTCGAGACTTTTCTGATCTGTATGTTTTGATTGTATATTTGACAGTGTGGTGTACAGTAAATAATCATATTTCTTAAGTTATGAAAATGGAACACTTGTTAAGAGTTGGTCATATAGCCTAAATGCATTGTAAAGTCCAGCTTGTTTTTTATGTAATACAGCGTGTGCCTCAGTCAGCTCCCTAGCTCCCTATGTCATGAATCAGTATATCGTGAACACGAATTCGGGCACTGGCAAGAGTGATCATCCACTGAATACTTATGACTGAACTATCTGCGACATGATAACAAGGTTGAGCATTCAAGCACAGCTGTTATTAATCAGCAACATGCCTGCATAAATGAGACTATTATACATTTTCATTATAGACATTAAAATGTAAAGTGTTATTATGAATGATCAATGAAGAAATAAATATATAAAGGAGTATATTTTTAATCTTTTTCTGGCAACACTCATATTCAAAAGATTGATTAACTTCCATGAACATTATGGATGAAAGATAATTCTCTTTAAAGATAAAATAAGGCTTTGATATAATATATTTACATTTGCACTTGCATGTCTGGATGATCCCTGGTTTTTAAGGTGCATTCTGGGAATTTTTATGGAGAAAATGTTTCAGTGCCCTGGAACGATTTTGTGATTGAGATACCCCTAGAAATGACTGACTCGCTGACCAGTGCCCTGACAACTGAACTAGAGAGCTGACTGAGATGCACCCACAGTCAATAGGAATGCATATTTTATTAACCATATGCTCTAACTCAAACTCCAACCCTACACATAAAAATGTAATCTTAGAGGGAAAATGCAACCTCTGAGTCACACTCATCATTGGTAATGTGAACGTGATTACTTGCTGGTTTCACATGTCTGAGGTTGCTCATGCAACTTGACCAAAATCTTGAGATAACTTTCTTCATAGTTCATCAGTTATAAACTATTCACCACACTTTAGACAGTTGCCATGTTTTTGTTTTGGAAAGACAGCCCTCATCTTTCCATTGGTGGAAAGTTATTCGCATTCAACATTCTCTTGCCCCCAAGGATGAGTGAGGTGCCATAGGATGACGGCCCTCATTACCCAACACTCTTAGTGGCTGCATGGCAGGGCTTGCTGAGCAGCAGGGGTGACAACGATCGATTGAAGGATGATTGATGACTGCAGCTGACCATTCATCTCAGATTTCAATTGTTGTGGCTCAGGCTCTTTGCACCTTGTAAAGCACTTTGAGAGGAGTGTGTTGCATGAGAGGAAGGGGAGAGCGAGGGAAATAGAGGAAGGCAGTGTGTCCAACAGGTGTTTGTCTAGCAACCCCCCAAAAGCCCCATCAGTGTGTTGCCATGGCGCCATTACTGTTTGGCCTGTTGCTTTCATCAGCAGGGGTAACCGCTGTGTCTGGGCAGGTGATGTAGAAGTAGGAGACCAAAATAGACAGAAACTGATGCTTAAATGAAATAACAAAAGAAACAGAAACTGGGAAGCTTTGATTAAGAATGAGCTTACAAGGACCAAACCAGACCAATCATACAATCAGCTAGGTCCAATCAACATCAAAAGTTTGATTGGTCTAATCCACGTATTGCACTCTTTCCCATCCCAAAGATTCCCATTTTAATGCTCAAATGTAATTTGTAAGATTTTCTTTTTTTTTTAAATGTGTGTTTTCCAAATAAGAGCCCAATGTTTTTTGCATTTAACAGATATCATAATCACAGTACTTGCAATTACTGACTGACAATGATCTCATCCAGTGATGTCTATATGTTATAAAGAAGGACAGGGAACACTGGGTCGATTGGCCCCTTCTCTGGAAGGGATTGTGCTGAGGCAGCTGGTTCAGGGCTCCAAAGTGACCCTGCTGGTGTCATAACTGGCCTCTATCTTTCAGTAATCAACGCCTAAGAGTGGGGTCAGAGGTTATCCAGTGCCCAGCAGCCCAGCCAAGCCTACCACAACCTCTGGGATTTCCACGTCCATGCCATAAAACCAGGGACATGAGGCCTGTGGTAATATCATTGTGTATGTAGAACTTACTGAAACACTGAGAAAGAAAAATTTCATGCGCACAAACACACACACACATACAAAAAATATTTGGAGAGAAAGGGATCCAATTGCAACATTTTATATGCCTTTAATTTAGAAGATAATGGGTGATACATTTCTGTTGTGTAAAGACTTGTAGATTTATTTGCAGTCACCTCTCGAAAAAGAACAAACAGTGATGAGCATTGAGAACAGACTTGGACAGGCATTTAAATTACTAGCCGAAGGTTGGCTGAGGGTGAAAATGTGACTCTTCTCTTAAAATCAGTAGAGAGCTATTTATCTGCAACATAAGTTCAGTGAGATGAGGCCAGAAATATCAGAGAGCATCTTCCTCTCAAATACCCCTCATTGTCAGAGTCCAGATAACTCTGTCAAAATACACAATGTGATTTCACAGGCTTGTCTGCTACATAGACTCACACCACAGGAATGTGAGGCAATGAGAACAAATAATGAGAATAATGGAATTTCTTCCTTGTCAGGGTCCCTATTCATCACATAAGAGAATGGACACACAAGAAAATCCCACTGGGGGTGACTCTGGTCTGAGCCAAAACCTTTCACCCTGTTCCAGACATGTAAAACGAAGTCATTTCTACACAAAGGGATCAAAAACAGAGAGAATTCACTCAAGTAATTGGATGAAGCTGAATTTAGGCCATAGCAACTACATGTGTGAACCTTCAGAGAGCCTTTGAGAAGGTGATAAGTCTAAATGCCCTCTGGCAAATCACTGCTGTGTAAGCACGTGTGTGATATTAGGGGCGCACAATCATACTGGCTTTTGTCCTTGAAACTTTAGCAGTACAGTTTGACTTAGTGCCACAAATGAAGAGACACCTTGAATGAAATCTGTCATCTTTGAAGGGCGCTTGGACAAATGCCGAACTGTTCCTGTTAGCCAAGTTGTATTTTGTGACAACATACATTGAGATACTGCCACACACAGGGTGCAGACTGAACACTCCACAAAGTAGCCTTGAACATAATTTTGCCATCCACCAATAAGAGAGAGGCTATGCTTGAAAAAGTTCTTTCTCCAGTCTCCATGTCCACTTAGGGAAAGGCAGATGTGGCTTTGAAGTAGTGCAAAATTGACTTTTCGTTAGTATTGCTTTGAAAGATCAAGGGTGACATAACAGTCTGATCTCACAGTGAATTCAGAAACAGTAGGTTGAGTTTCTTAAGCTAAACCCAGTCTGTACTTAATAGAATTCGAAGCACTGCTCTCAGTGGCCGAAGTGGGAAGTTTTTTGCACATTAAGGCAGGTGCGAACTCAGGTTTACAGGTGAAATGCCCACAGAGGGGCACAAAAAGCAAGTTGTAAAGCAATATATTTTGTAATACAGTGAAGAGGAATGCATACTTTATTTACTCTGCCCCCAACCCCAACCCTAAGCCTTACCATCAGTGGAGTAAAAATATACCCTTTGAGGGAAAATGGTACAACCGAATCATGGTCGTCACTCATTATGCAAACTAGATTACTTCCTGGTTTCAGCGTAAGATGAGGACATGGTTCTCCCACACTGCTGAGGCAACACGCTTGAGGTCACAGGATAAGGAAAACACAAATGAACTGATGCAAAAATGCCTGAAAGGAGATGGCATTTGTCAGTAATTCGGGCTTTTGGGGCCAAAGCAGGGTTCTGGAAATTTTGAAAGCATCATGCGAACTTCCCATGTGATCATGTTGAACATAAATTGCATATTATGAAGCTAAAACCAACAAGGTGATTAAAACCAATCATGTTGACGTAACTGCAGTGAGCCAATACAAATGTCTGCATCCTGTTTTGGACAAGCTAGCTTTTAAATATAACACATGCTGTTGTCGTTTCTAAATAAACCAGCTTAAATGAACACCACTGGAGTTAAAAGTAACTGAAAACTTACTCTTGCGAATAAATTTGTGGGGAGGGTTGTATACCAGTTTGGGGGTTACCTGCCATGTGGGAGAGCAAAGTGCCATCAAGACCTCTTGGAAACTTACAAGGTTAGCACCTCCCATCAAAGTAAATTATGATAACGCTTAAAGGAATAGTTCACCCAAAAATGAAAATTTGCTGAGAGTTTTCTCACCCTCAGGCCATCCAAGGTATATCTGAGTTTCTTTCTTCATCAAAACAGAATTTAAGACTTTTAGGATTTCATTTCAGGCCTCCTCCTTTAAACAATGCAAGTGAATGTCCTCCATTTTTTGACGGTCCAAAATGCATATTTAGGGTGCATCATAATAATCCACACGACTCCAGTCGACAAATAAAGTTCTTCTGAACCCAAACGATTGATTATTTTGAGAAACGAAACAATACTTATATACTTTTTAACTACAAATGTTTGCTTCCGTACATCTCTGTGATGTGCGTTCATGAGACGGATGACGTAAACTCGTTGGTATGGTCACGCTTCATGTGGAGGAGTCGTCAGGAAGCGCATCATTGTTTACAAGAGAAACTTGTGCCGTTCACAAACCAAAACAGTCCAAAACAATTTCAAAACATTATAAAATAAAAAAACATTTCCAAATAATAATAATTTGTTTTTTTTTAAAACAATGCAAACAATGACGCGCTTCCTGACTCCTCTTCCACGTGACGCGTGACCTTACCAACGAGCTTACGTCATCCCTCTCATGAGCGCACGTCACAGAGATGTACGGAAGCGAACATTTGTAGTTAAAAAGTATATAAGTATTGTTTTGTTTCTAAAAATAATCAATCGTTTGCATAGTGTGGATTATTTTGATGCACCCTAAATATGCATTTTGGACCGTCAGAAAATGGAGGACATTCACTTGCATTGTTTAGAGGAGGAGGCCTGAAATGAAATCCTAAAAGTCTTAAATTCTGTTTTGATGAAGAAAGAAACTCAGATACATCTTGGATGGCCTGAGGGTGAGTACATTATCAGCAAATTTTCATTTTTGGGTGAACTATTCCTTTAAGCTTGGCCCATTAGGTATTTATTCAGAACTATATTGCACTCAACAAATCACAGACAGTCAGAATGGAATGTGTGATCCCTGCTGCTGTCAATGCATCACAGCTTTAAACTTTCAATGCATTTGCCATGTATTAAATGGCACTGGTGTGCCTTCAATATTTTTAAATCTTTGATGGTTGCCCTTTACACTGATGCTAATTATCTGAGATAACTTAAATGCAGTGTGTTTTAAAAACAAAAGGAACTCATCTATACAGTGCATCATGTAATTATGGTAACCAAAGTGGGGGTACTTGCAAGGTAAATCATACAGGAACACTACTAAACACAAATGCATTCTGCCAACAAGCTTGTGTCTTAAGTGAGCAGCAACCTGCTTATGTGCCAAGAAAAACTTCTCAGGTTCTGATATTTATAGAGGCTTTGTGGCGCTCTATGCAGTCCGGGTAAACTTCTCTTTTTCAGATGGGACCCTCTCGTGGGATCCAGTGCAGATCTGAGGGGTTAATAAAGACATCTGTCATAAGGACAGCCCTTCATAGAGATCATATAGGAAGCTTGCATTGATTTAGCTACTATTTGTTTTTGTTTGTTTGTGATGTCATAATGCCGGACTATTACCACCTGTTATAACTAGTAGTTTTAATTATCTTTGCAAATGTAATAATGGTAAAAGCAATCAAACACAAGTAATACAGTTCTGGTAAAAATATGTTATTGAAATATCCATTCACCATTAAGCAAATTTGAAAACAGTTCCACCACAAGCACACACGTGGGTCAGATACTTTAAACATATTGTGGTGATGTTTGTGAGTGAAAAATCATATCAGCAATGAACAGGCTCAGAGGAGCAGGCCATGCAAGATTAAAGTCTGAATGATGCTTAACCCTGACCTCTGTTGAAATGAGTGGGACTTTAGCTCTCTCTCGCACACACAATACACGCACACATACACAAGCACAAATGCTTTGATCCACAGTAATGTGACTTTGTTGGCTGAGGTACAGGAGTCTTGTGGAATCATCACAACCTCATCTAATCTTAGTGACCAATGCTTATTTGTACTAAGCGTCAGAGATACAGTGCCTTAGACTGAGACTCTTCATAAATATTGTCCCTTGTCCAAAGACAGTAGTAAAAGCTTTGTCAAATTTGGGTTTGGTAAATTAGATAATGATTTGTACATTGTTTGCGAGGGGAGATTTGTGTACAACTGTGCAAATGTGTGTGTTCTATTATACATATGTTATACTGTGTGTGAATTAGAGGTCTTTGCGGGTCCACATGGATCCAAAAACCCGAGGTCCGACCTGAGACCCACGCGGGTTCGGGTCCAAAACGTTGATGAGTGCCTCGGACAAGGGACTGATATTATTAGCCTCGGGTCTCGGGTAAATTTAAATAAATATGCTTTTACTGAGAAGACCCGAATTCTTTTAAAAAATGGCAAATTTCCATTAATTGTTTAGGGCATTTAACAATATTTTATTATTTAATATTATTTAAAACAAATACATATTAAATAATAAGCAGTGCTCGTAGACCCAAATTCCTGCCACTTTCACGTGCATGGCTCTTCGCAGCAGGCGCCACGAGAGATAAAAAAATATTTCATCTTTTTCTGAGCGGCTGCAGCAGTCGCGTCGGGCTTGACCAATAATCTAAATGTTTTATTCACAGCCAATCATACAAAATTTAACTGAGCTCACAGCAGACTGCTGATAACATGAAGAGGAATTTCCCGAGTTATAATATGCCTCAAAAAACTTTATTTTAAATAAAGATTTAAAAAAGCCATAAAAAAGCCAGCACTTGGGAGCTTGTGAGTGCGCGATTTGTTGCCAGGTAGAATAAAGTTTCAAAATGAAATTTAACTACATAAAGTATTTTACTCAATTCTAATGAAATAAAAAATAACAACAAATAGTAGGATAGATGATTGTGTATTGTTAAATGATGTGCAAAATAATGCATCAGGTTCTCAATAAGCAGATCAAAGACAGACACAAATCAACAATAAATACAAATGCCATTTTTTCTTTATCACTCGTTTATCTCATTTTATTTATTCTCAACTGATTATGACTTAACTACTGATTTGTTTTAAGTACTATTTAAGCAATATCGCAAGAGTGCGATATGGTCCTACATCAGCACTGCTGTGATTCAGCCACAGGCCGAGTGCCGTAGGCAGTCACAGCGCTGATTTAGGGCCATATGGCACGATTGTGAGTGTGATATTGCTTATATACAACAGTTCAACGAACAAGTAAATGTAAAAAAAAAGTACGGTCATAAAAAACACATTTGTGCATGGAACTACTTCCTTACGTGACAGATCAGAATCTGCCGTTGCTGGTTCAAACCAAATGATGCGTCCAAACCTTCGTTAGTAATTTAAAAATGTCACTTTAGAAATAGTATCACGGCTTGTGCTGTTTCTAACAAGTTATTGGAGAAACAAGAATGTGTGTCTGTGTGTGTGTGTGTGTGTGTGTGTGTGTGTGTGTGAGAGAGAGAGAGAGAGAGAGAGAGAGAGAGAGAGAGATTGTGTGTGCTATCACCTGATGATGATGCTGTAATCTGTTAAACAGCTTTCTGAAGATAATGTCATTTTGGTGAAATTCATCCTATTTTCTCAGTGGAAAAATAGCCATCCAACTTGGGATAGCCCTCCCTATTTCGCGGTAGCTGGTGCGCAAGTGTCATTCACTACTATAGAAACTGCAGTCTCCTCCGCCATTTTGAACAGTATGTCCTCTCCAATGTGGAAAGTCCAGTAAGAGGTAAGCGCCTTTAATTAATTCAGTTTGTGTAATTAATCAGTCTGTTGTGTCTCTCAGCTGTGATGAGCCTTAATGCTGAAATTGTTAGTTTAAAGCCGTTTAAAGCTATTTCCTAGCTTTAGTAGTGTAGTAGTAATACCAGCAATCACAGAGTGCTGATGAATATAAACACTGAGTGACACTGACTCACTTCACATCACCAACTAGCTCATATTACATACAAAAATGGTCTTTTGCCGCCACCTGCTGGCTAAAATATGTAATATCACAAAATTTAGTGTAAAGAGACATATCTCTTAACACATTTGCACTGCTCTTACACTTTAGATTAGAACGGCACGAACACAAGCGGAGTGATACACACAGTGAAGCATCGGAGTGCTGATGGTGTCAGACCATCAGTAATCGTGGAGCATCTCTCGTCCAATCAGATTTGAGGACCGGAACTAACTGTTGTATATATGAACTATATAAATGGTTAAAGAAACAAATATGAGAGGTACAATATGTGCAGAATATTTCTCTCACAGACACTGCAAGTCTGCCGCTGCTGTTGGTGTGCATGTAGGTGTTTTGCCGCGTTCCGTGTGTAAGTACCAAACCCTCTTGGATACTGGTGCATGCAGGCTGTGCAGACGTCGGAGCCTTTTACATTCGGGTCCAGTCGGGTTCGGAAAAAAAAAATTGCCATCGGGTCTGGTCGGACTCTGGACTAATTTTACCGGGTCTGTCTCGGGTTGGGGTTTTCTTTTTTTTAAATGTATTTATGCACATCGGGTTTGGGTAAGAAGTGATTTGGGTTGGGTATCTTAGGACCCGAGAAGACCTCTAGTGTGAATACTTAGTTTAGAGACAAATTTGTACTAAAGTGAGCTAAATCAGTTAAAATCTCACTTTTGGGATGTCCTCATTTGGAAAAACAATCCATTCCTAAAATCAAAAAAGATTTTTTTATTATTATTATTCTAAAAATGCAAAACATTCTCTGTTAGGATTATAGGTTTAGGCTGTGGGTAAAGGCTGATTTATACTTCTGCGTCGAACCTGCGGTGTAGGCTCTGCGTAGTGGTCAATGCGTTGGTTTGTATTTATAGTTCGGTGTTGGTGTGTCTGCATCGTTCTTTGAGTACACAGCCAAAATACTGACTATATGTTTCATAAATAAACAAAAGCAATGCAAGCAATGTAATTTCTGGATTCAGTAGTATTTATTAAATTATTGTAGCATCAAAAATGAGTTCAAAGTATGGGAACATGTTGAAATGTAGTTATTTATTATTTATTATACATGTTGTCTGCATTGCAGGCAGAAAATAAATGAGGAAATTACTGCATGCCCTTGAGTCGCTTAAATAATAATGCATAAATATTTTGGCATCCTACTTTTGACGTTCCGTGGTGGAAAAGAAATTGCCAAATTAATTAATAACTACACGTCTGAATAACACAAAATGGGTGTCGTTTTAAAGACTTTACAATGCATATAGGCAATATAACCAACTCTTGCCAGGTTTTTTTTATTTTTATTTTTTGTATATATTTGCTGACAAATTAGAAGTGTTCTGTTTCCATAACTTATGAAATATGATTATTTACTGAACACATACTATCAAACATACAGTCAAATCATCGTGCTGATCGGAAAGTTCACGAGTAAAATACAAACATATTATTTCACACACATATCAAATTAATATCAAGTAAAGGCCCAGAGAAAAAAGCTTTTAGAGTTTGTAAGCTTTAAACAGATATCTTTGGTTGCATTTCACTTGTAACTTCTTGAAACACAAACAAAATCAAAAAAAAAATAAATAAATAAAAAAAGCAGATGCTCATGATTGAGACAATTGCTTTAACGGTCACGAGTCCAAATACAATGTGATATGATGCATTGATATTAAATTAATCTTGGATAAAATGCAACTCTACCTTAGATATCCTTGTTATCTTCTTAGGGGGCAGTCTCTGGTTATAGTGAACCAATCACAGCTATTGTGGTCTGCGTCGACACGCAGTTACATTTTTGAAGAGGTGCACGTCAGGCTACGCCGGAACTGCCAAAGCTACGCTATGGATTGTATGTTTAGATGGGTAATAGTTGCTCCTTTCCCTTCCTTTTCCTTTCCCTTCTCATTCTCATTCTTTTTTTTTTTTTTTTTTTTTTTTGTCCTTTTAGTACTTTTGGTGGAAAATGGTAGAATTATTCAGTTACTCTGTTAAGAGTATTACTTTAGGGTTGGTAGATATGGGCACTCATATGTTCAATCGTGCACACCAAATTATATACACAATAGTTAAATGTTTATGACATTATCAGTTATTATCATTATGGTAAGCACTGCATATTTTTGTTACATCCAAAATAAAAACTACAATAAACCATTCATTTTAACTCATGCAGTGAACTGAACACAACTGGATCAGTTATAATGCCAAGATAAACACCAAACCAGCCCCTTTATTCAACTGATTTCTTAATTCTTGAAAAGTTAATGTCTGCGACAGTTGTACACATATGACAAAACAAAATACAGAATTGTGATTCTTATAACATAAATCACTAATGGGCCATTATATCACAGTGAAGATTGATCTATCTTTCCCTCTGTCTCTATCTAACTCTCTCTTTGTGTGTGTGTGTGTGTGTGTGTGTGTGTGTGTGTGTGTGTGTGTGTGTGTGTGTGTGTGTGTGTGTGTGTGTGTGTATGTTAGTTTTCTAACTGATCGGAATTACGGTATTCTAGTATTGGACTTCCGAAAAGGCCTCATGTCACTTTGACTTCCATTCAAGGTATGAAAACTTTTTCCTGTAATAGCTCCTTTAGATGATTCAAGCTACACTACCAGTCAAAAGTTTTGAAACACTTGACTGAAATGTTTCTCATGATCTTAAAAATCTTTTGATCTGAAGGCGTATGCTTAAATGTTTGAAATTAGTTTTGTAGACAAAAATATAATTGTGCCACCATATTAATTTATTTCATTATAAAACTAAAAATTTTTTAAAAAATAATAAAAATAAGTTTTTGAAATTGATGACTTGGACCAAATAATAAAGAAAAGCAGCCAATAAGTGCCCAACATAGATGGGAACTCCTTCAATACTGTTCAAAAAGCATCCCAGGGTGATACCTCAAGAAGCTGGTTGAGAAAATGTCAAGAGTACATGTCTGCAAATTCTAGGCAAAGGGTGACTACTTTGAAGATGCTAAAATATAACACAGTTTTGATTTATTTTGGATTTTGTTTAGTCACAACATAATTCCCATAGTTCCATTTATGTTATTCCATAGTTTTGATGACTTTACTATTATTCTAAAATGTGAAGAAAAAAAATTATAATAAAGAATGAGTGTTTCAAAACTTTTGACCGGTAGTGTACATCCTATAACTCCACCACTCATACTTTCTATCTATCACTCCATCAATTTCTTTTTCTATCTTTACATCACTCTTTTTATTCTTTCTTTCACTCTATCACTTTAACACCCTAGCAATTGCATACAACCTAGCAACCATTTAGTGAACCCTAGCAACCAAAACCCATTGACTGCCATTCAAAATGGCTTAGATGGATATCTCCTGATCAGAATGTCCTACAGACATGAGAGTTGTCTTGTTTGAATTGGGTGAGCAATCAGTCTTCAAGTATCATCATGGAAACTACTTAGCCATGCCCTAGCAACCATTTAGAGCCCTGGTAACTTCTTAGCAACCAGATGGGGTTACCCTAGCAACCAAGTAACAAATCACATATCTCTGCACCAGAACATTGTTGAGACTTCCGGGTTGACTTATTTCACTCAGGATGGCAAGGAGCCTTGATAAGTATCACCCTGGTAACTGCTTAGCAACGAGATGGGGTTACCCTAGCAACCAAGTAACAAATCACATATCTCTGTACCAGAACATCGTAGAGACTTCGGGGTTGACTTTTTTCACTCAGGATGGCAAGGAGCCATGTTAAGTATCACCTTGGTAACTTCCTAGCAACCAGATGTGGTTACCTTAGCAACCAAGTTACAAATCACATATCTCTGTACCAGAACATCCTAGAGACTTCCGGGTTGACTTATTAGGTTTAGGGGTAGGGTTAGGGTTAGGGTTAGGGGATAGAATATATAGTTTGTACAGTATAAAATCATTATGTCTATGGAGAGTCCTCATAATGAGAACTGCACCAACATGTATGTGTGTGTGTGTGTGTGTGTGTGGTGTGGGTGTGTGTGTGTGTGTGTCCTTTATCCTTGCATCAGTGCAGGGCATGTCTCCCTGTCTCCAGTAATAGGCAGCAATGAGAAGTTTGAGTTAACACAATCAATGAGAAACATTGCAGCACACACAGGCAAGATACACATTCTGACAAACATGAACACAGACATGAATGCACCCTCCACATTCCCTCCTGCCACCCACTGCACTGTTCACAGTCACTTCCACTGCCATATTGCAAGTATTGATCAGCAAACACTACCTTGCCTGAAGAAATGATTGTAGTCGCTCTCGTCAATTTAGAGGTAGACTTAAAATTACAAAACTGCACTGTTGGAGAGCACCAACTTTCTTTCATGTTTTCAGATTACAGTCTCTTCATCCATTATTGATGAAATTAAACTAGTGGCATGCTGAATGTGCTGCATGGGAGATTTGGGGCTAATCCAGCCAAAAATAGGTACAGGCACATAATGAAGTGGAAAAAAAGGCACAAATGTCAACAGTTTCACATAAGGACTGGATTAAGCAACGCCCCTACAAAGAGACTGTCTCTCTACCCTTCATACACAAACACTCACACCATGTCTCACCCAAGGATTAGCGTGCAGCCAAATAGTAAATCTGAGCTGATTTGTTTGTCCCAAAGTTCAGGACCCTGAATAAAAGGTAACATGGTGTGATAATGCTGAAATATCAGCAGAATAAAAGCATCAAAGGGAAAACATAAAGAAACTTGCATTTTCAATATTGATAATATGACCTCTCTTTCTCTCTCATTTTTCTTCTCTTTATGCCTGCCTCTGCCTCTCTTTCTCAGCCACAGTGGACTAATTAAACACTAAGCTGACTCTAGTGGAGGTTTATGGAACACCTGAACAGGGGTTGTCAATGCTTCAGTAACCATCTGATCTCTTCAGCTTATGACTGGGTGCTGGCGTCCATCATGTTTGTCTTATTACCTCCATTTCATTCTGGGAAAATTTTCCCTCTGGCAACCTAGCGGCATCATCGCATCTAACCACTCCTGTCAGCGATCCGAGAGCTCAAGGTCCCCCTGCATTGGCAATTAACACCTTGCTCCCTCATACTGTATATATTTATTTTCTAGTCAAGTGAGCAGCTGAATATAGTGGTATGTCATATGCATGTTTTGATCACTATATATATAGACTGAAAAGATTAGTTTAACTTGAAATAATGTTGCTTCATCCACTGGACTAAACTAGAAGATATTAAATCATTTAACATTCAAAACCACATTACATCAGTGATAGTTTTTGCTACCATGGTAAATGAGATGTTAATAGTATATATGCCAGAGACAAACAGTTGAGTGTTTTTTAAATAGATGTTACAGCCTTGTTGGGTTCAGTGTGGTATGTGTGTATTAGTGTGTAGGTACTGACTTTTACTGCTTGCCATATTTGTCCTTTATAGGCCTGGTCATGACAGTAAATTTTAACCACAGTGCATATATCTGTGATGGCATCGTATGCTTTCCAGAATCTTCTCACGCTTTGAAAATGGTGTACAGTGGAGGCAAGTTTTAAAAACCTTTTGACTATTTCAAAAACTGCCAGAAAACCAGCCACCAGACTAATCAAGGGCTGCTGTGGCTATTATCTTGCAAATCAACTTTTTTTCTAACATTGAGACTTTCTCTCCCTATTGCTGCTTCTAACTCCCTCCCTCTCTCTTTGCCTTTTCCTCCTCCCTCATCCGCCACTTTTCCATCCCTCCCCTCCAGAAATCTCTTCCTATTTTACAAAAGTTAAACCCACAATAAAGTTTTTTTTTTTTTTTTTTTCATGGCAATACTTCTGGTCTAACATATTAGCAGTATATAAACTGATTTGTTTAATGGTTTGCGGTCTTGTGTCCACAACTTTGGAAATGCCAGAAAAATGCTGTGTGAAAAAGACAGTAGTGTGTGACAGCCACTGTTTACAGTGACTCTCTCAGGAGAATATATCTTGTTGCAACACTGTGATTATAATCTGGGTTACACCGATAATCTGTCAGACTGTATTTGACAACAGAGCAGTTTTCTGGATGAGCAAACTAAACTTGTGTGTTGAATGCAATCATAATGAAACATACAATTATTTATTGTGCGCACAGCCTGACATAGCCCACTAAGTCGTATTTAATCGATTCCTTGTGTGAAACTCTGTTCACCCTTAATGAATCCAAAGTGAATGATGCAACATAATTTGCTAGACCCAAGCAAATACCAAGCATGTCAGAGGTTCTAAAATGTGATGGAAATAGATCTTTCACACCTTCTGTCCATTTCCAATATTAGTCAAATGGTGGCACTACACTGAGGAATATGATTAACAGCAATAACTGTTTTACTGGGTCATGAGAAACATTCTGTCAACCGTTTTATATCATTACTAAAATAAATGACCATTGATGCAAGTTTTCAGTTACTAAAGAAACTGCATTACACACCTCAACCCCTCAAGAGCCAATAATCAGGCATGCTGCACCTAAGCAAAAGTTGAAAATAGTTTTACACAACTGATATTTTCAAAAGTGAATCCATAAACCTTTATATACATTTATGCACATTGCACACCACATCAATGTCAAACATCTTGCAGTGGAGAGGACTATGTTTATGTGGCATGAAGTCTTTGAACATAGTTTTGCTCGGGTCACTTTAGCCTGCACATCAGAGCCTTGTCAGACAGTATTTCAATTGTGGTTCTACGACGCCAAAGATGACAACAGCGAATCGATAACGAGCCAGAAATGAGAAGAAGCCGCTGGTCTGCCCCCGAGGCATGAAGATCTTCGAGCGACCCATTTTTCTGAACTTCGGGCATTCCTTTGCAGCGTGAGAAAGCGATGGCTCCGGCTGCTGCCAGATCAAGGTAAGACTGATGCAATGACGCATCCCTCACACACAGAACCGCTGATCTGATACCAGACAGTAGAGATGGACATTAGGTGCAGAGTAAAGCAGATTTACTGTGCTGCTGCCCTTTCTACCGCTGGAAATAGGGTTAGGGTTAGGGACGAGAGAAAACACCACAGCCACTTTGGATAGTGATGTGGCAAATCTTTTTCGTTATTAAAAACGATTCCGAAAAATACAACTCTTACAAGAGACTGGAAAAATGCTGTCGACTATATTTAGTAACTAAAGGCAAGAGGTGGGTTTGATTTTGCTTAGATCTAAATTTTATTATACGAGGTGGGCTGTTTGCAGCTGTCAGCATGCAGAATTATAGATAAACTTGCATGTCATTTTTAGACCCGCAGGCCTAAAGCTGTGAGTGGGGTATTCCAACATAAGACGCACGAGTTCCTCTGAGTCTACACAGGCTTGGGAATTCCCTCATGGCCAAGCGCATTAATTACTCGATTAATGGGTGTATGACCTAAAATGTAAAAAACGGATTAGGCGCGTGAAACCTTCATCCGGTCTGCTTTGCTCGCGTGAGGTGCGGATGGAGTTCGCACGCGGATCTTTAAAGATCATTTGCATCCTAGCCAGCTGTTCACTTCATACTATAGGCCTGACCGACACCGTGAAAACACACACATAGACACAAACAGACACTTAAACAGAAGCGTTGGTATTTTAAATAAAAGCAGAGATGGCCGAATAAATTAAATACATCTAAATCAACATTACACGATTTATGGGTAGATTGGTCATTAGATTGGCCTTCTCACGCGAAGTCTAGACTGTCTCGCTATGGTTTTACTATAGCTAACTACTGTATTTTTATTGCATTGCTGCCTTATTTGTAAACACATAACTAATTCATTTTTGTTAAAGTTTTCATTTGACTATGGAACGGGAGCCTATTGAATTATTATTATTATTTTTATTTTTATTTTTTAACACCAATACAGCATTAGTTGTCCAATAAACAAACTGTGGAAGGAAAAAAAAAAGACATAAAATGAAAGCACTCGTTTTCTGAATTTTCCTTTAAGTTCATTCTAAGCTTATTTCACCTTTACATTTAATGTCAGTTCGTATTAATGCTACAGCATAAATATATAGGGGAAAAAAACGTTGTCTAATTACAGTGACCACTATGAAATACATTGACAGCTAGTTAATATGAAATAAAATCTTGATTCGATTCATGAGTTTTACCGTTCTTTGGGTTGAATTTGTTCGTATTTATATGTGGAATGTCTATACTCAGAAAACAGACGTCTCACATCACTAACTTCACCCCTTTCATATACTCTACGTGTCGGTTGTGCATACAAACACACCCACTGTGGCACGCATGCACACGCACGCGCTTATACACACAAACTCACTCACGCCCACGCGCTGACAGTCAAAGCTCGTGAGAGGGGCAAATGCACCACTCTCTGCGTCTTTGTAAGGAAAAAAGTTGCAGTCGTGGAGGCTCGGCAGAAAATATGAGCAACTAAAGCAACTTATTAGTTGGTAGCGCGTGACATTCTAGGCTGAAGGTAATATATGCACGTTTTCGTGTTCTTTGCAAGAACGCAGAGATCTCAGAGGAGGAAGAGGTTATGTTCGTTTTTGACGTGGTAGCAACAGTTTGTGCACCCGGACATCATCAAGAGTAGAGATAAGCTTGTTCAGAGGTGTGGAATTTATCTTTTTTTTTTAAGGAAAATCAAGACTGGCACGCCCGCAAAACGCCGCTTTCAACAACCACTGGTAAGTGCACATGACACCCTATCTTGAATGTGAGATTATGCAAGTGTAGGAATTCGTTCCACCTCTGGGTTGCAAGCCGTGGGTGAACTTCAGATTTAGTGTTGTTAGATGGTGAGGCCTGATAAGTGATGTTTTGGCAGGTTACACCTTGACTTTCCTGTTGATAATGATATATCTTTAACACTGTGCGGAAAATGATGCAAAGACAACTTAATAGTTTGAGCGTGTTATTAACATGAATACATGTTAGATTAGTAAGCATGAGCAGAAATGCATCTTACAAAACCTGCAACCAAAACTTGAAAAACAGCCTGTCCGGCTGGTGTTTTTAAATGCACAACAATATTCTTGAATTTCTGTTGACACTTGCAATAAAACAATTAACAGAATTAATTACTGAGATGTAATTATTTACTAATTATTCAAAGTACAAAGGTATATGGAAGTACTATTTAACCATTTTTGAATAAAAGAATCGCTTGTTCAAAATGGCATATGGTGTAGCCTAGTATTTCTGTTAATTAATACAACAAATTCATTTTATTAAAGACCAATAAATTAAATTTAAACTTAGCTTAAATTAAAACACCCACTCAAAAGCAACACTAAAGTATTTGCATTTTGGTTGTATTCCCAATATTAGCCTATGGAAATATTACATTTCACCATCCGAAACAATGGAGCTTAGGCTAATTTGTTCCAATGAATCACTGAAACAAAATTTGCACACAATAATAATAATAATAATAATAATAATAGTAATAATAATAATAATAATTTAGGACTTAATAACAATAATAATAATCAGACTTAATAACAATAATAATAATTATTATTATTATTAATAATATTATTATTATTATTATCATCATCATCATTGGATCCGTTGTTTTTATAATATAAAATGTAAGTGCCTGACGACTGTCGAGCGTTGCTCTCTCAATAAATATTGATTTTATATATATATGTGTGTGTGTGTGTGTGTGGGGGGGGGGGGGGGTGACTTCTCATTTCTCGTTATAAAATAACATTTAAATAAAATAAATCGAAATAAATAACTGTAGCTTTATATTTCTCTATGGTTTATTTAGCTACATGAATTTACATTGAGGCAGCATTAATCCAACTATTAAACTCACAAAATATTTTTACGTTTTGCTCTTTGAAAACTACCTTGATTTTTTTTTTACGAAATCAAATGTTTTATATATATATATATATATATATATATATATATATATATATATATATATATATATATATATATATATATATATATATACATCGACATAGAAGGTTTTTTTTTTTTTTTTTTTTAAAGAAGTTATGTTAACGAAATAAATCAGAACGGGGCGCAAAGCTTAATTACACTCAGAAAACTAGAACGGGAAGACAGGAGAAAACTATAGGCAAATTTAGTTGGTCATTTTATAAGCTACTTTAAATGGTAAATCATTTTGATACTTTTATAACTTTGTTACATCTTAAAGTAGTATTCTGATTAATGCTTTTCTCCTTCAAGTCATTTGCGCAATTCTGGGCGCAAATTTAATCTCGGGCCTTTGACTAAAGGCACAGATGCGAAGCAGGTGATATTGAAGGGGAGGGCTATAGCAAAGCGTTGCATTCGGAGAGAGAAAATGGAGAGGGAAAACGGTTAACAGCAGGATTGCATGCAAATTTCAGTCAGAAATTATCATAAGCAAACAGCTGAAGCCTGGGCTAATAAAGGCCCATCTGTGTTACTTCATACCGGGTTAGTATAGAGCTGCGATAATGAATTGTGTAATATCCAACAGACAGACATCTCAATCAGACACTAATCCCCTGATTTTACCGCGGAATCACTCAACTTCTAGCTCTCAAATTGTCCTCTCTTTCTCTCACTGACACACACACACACACACACACGGACCACTGTCTCCTCTTTGTGCGTTGTTTTCGTGTGTTTGGAGACGCGGGTCTTAATTAGGAGGGATTCGAGCAAGCGCTAAGGGATTTCAAAACAAACGATGAGGAATGTGCACATCCCATTACAGGCAGGAAATATCCAGTAATATCATTACTGAGAGGCCCATCCGGTCAGTTATTATGATTGCCTTTATAAAGGCAAAACGTGGAATTTAAATCGAATTTTATTTATTTATTTACTTCTCTATTTTTTCACAGGAGCTCAACATACAATCTGTTAAATGGACTCCCACTGCCGAAAACTTGCATCAACTTGTGCCCAATTAGGTAAGAAGATATTGGTGAATGACAAGGCCCCCTGCTTGTTAGGTCTAAAGAGAAGGTCTGGGATTATTAATGTTTTTAGTTGGTTTAATCAAACCCCAAGCTATTTTCAGTGAATATTGCCTGGCCTGTATAAAATAGTTTCATGAGGTCCTATATAGGCTACTCAGTAATCGCAAGCAGGCCTATTTTACAGTATAAGTAAAGCGTAAGCACGCCTATGGTGTTTGAAGTATGACTGGTTACGGAGAAAGCGGAACCGTTAGACGTTTGTAGTCAAAGATGGACATCTGGTGGTAGGACAGAATCATACATGGATAAGGGAGCGTCTCTCTGCTACCGCATTTCCTCACAGGGACTTTGAAGTTTTATAATCTACGTTTTCTTAGTCTGTGATCAGTCAAACCATGGGAACAGATGTATGATCTCTAAAATATCATGAATTTGTTCAAACATGATCAGATTCTTTAAAATATTTGTCGGTGGGGGTGGCATGTTTATATAGTTATCAGAGGCGTCCTAAATGAAATCATGCCAATCTATAATTTTCACATATTGAATGATAGTTTAAACTGCAATTCAGTATGATGTTCCCAGTAGGTTGAAATTAAGCGATTAAGTGAAAGGACAACTCAATCAGAGTCGTGCACAGACAATATTAAAACTACATTTAGATTAAAAGAAAAACCCCTGTAGGCTACCAGCAGGCTGATACTTAATGCGTGGCCTGTCTCCCTAGCATCTGGCATCTTCATCAGGCCAGTTAGTGCAAACAGAGGACAAACTAAAACACTTGTAGTGAAGTCAAATAGCTTTACATGTGATAAATTAATTTGTAATTTGATCAAATTTAGTATTTGTTGTCTTTAGCATTAACAATGGTAGCCTATACTTGAATAGAACTGATGCGTCATTACAGCAGAGGCGAAAGTGCGCATAAAAATGCAAACATCAAAGTAGGCTACGAGTGAAGACACTCGAGTGACTTGATTACCGACAATCTCGTCTCCTGAACGGTAATACTGTATATGCAGTGGTTGTTAGATAGACTCGGGGGGAAAGTAAATGTGTAATGAAAGCCTCCTCGTGAGGGTTAATATACAAATGGAAGAATCTAATGTCCTCTTAATCCTATGGAAAAGGATTTGTCGTCTCCCTTATATTGACTGAATTGGTAATTAATGTGGCGCATCGTAATCCACAGCAGGCAGTGAGAACGCACTGAAGCATTTTGAGAGTCCAGAATAAAAACAGAGCAATAATCTAGTCCACAACTTCGTACGTTTAACAACAACTGAGCTCGGTCACCTTTACGACCTATGAGATTTCGATGCGCACATTTAATTTTTAAGTACTTCAGACCTTTTCTCATTCATATTATTATTATTAATATTATTATTATTTTGGATATGATTTGGATATAATTACTATTATTTTTAGGTTACCTCAGATCCAGACTAGTTATTGCATTATTGTTAGTATTTTTAGGTATGATAAAAACCGATCTGTAATTAAGAGCGACTTAATCAGGTATTATCTCAATGCGGAAGCCATGTCACCAAATAAAATTAAAGCAAATAAATAAATACACTTAACGGCAAGTGATACAGATCGAAACCCGATCTATAATAATAATAATAACAATAATAATAATGTCCAGGCAGTGGCTCATGCATTGAATTCGAGGTCATACTCATACAAAATAAGACGTGTTTATACAAGGCTGGTCGGTTCCAGGATCATATAGGCTTATGCCACATATTACCCAGCACAACGCGTGAGCATAATCGAAGAGATGGAGCTATCTGTCGGGTGACTTTAAAAAGCAATCGATTGAAATGAACTTACTGCGTCTTTGCTATTTGGTTCAGGGTTGTTGTTAAGTCTGAGCTGTAATTGCGTTACAGGTAATTTTGCATGACTCAATTAGGACCACATTAATCACAAGAATAAGAAGGAAAATCTGAGTTGCTGGCGTGAATCTTTAGAATTTGTTTTTCTGGAGTGTACAAAGAAAGAGGCCGCTTTCAATAGTTATTTGAATCACTATATATATATATATATATATATATATATATATATATATATATATATATATATATATATATATATATATATATATATATATATATATTATAACTTTTTAATTGCATGTAGAAATGATCGCGCGATCTATATCGCAATCAGCCGCTTCTTTTTCTAACTGCTATCATTACCAATTTATTAATCAGCTATGTATAGAATTCTAAAAGAAAAAACAAAACAAAAACAAAAGCATACTTTCATCGATATATTCCCCTATGGTAAATCAATTTTCAATTATTTTAAAACAAAACGCTGACGGAAAATGTTTTCTATAAATTAATTAGGGCAAACTAATGAACTTATATATATATATATATATATTTATTTATTTATTTATTTATATATTATATTATTTTTTGTTTGTTATATATATATATATATATATATATATATATATATATATATATAAGTCGTGTTTTATGTGCTTTAATGCTTTTCCCCCCAACGGCCTGAACATCCGATAGATTGAAGAGTCCTGAAGTTATTAAAGACGCCCATCTAAAATTCTTAATCAAAAAAGCGTCTAATCAGATTATATGTAATCAGAAAAGCAGAGTTGGTGTTCGCTCCCGCGAAAAAAATTCTGGGCCCGAGGCGCAGAGATTTACCTTGCCAAAGTGCTTTCAGTCCCTAAATTACTTGATAAGATAACTAATGAAAGCAACGATACAAATATTTTGAAATATTTTCAACAGTTATAGATATAATGAATAATCTACTGGCTTTCTGATATCTGAAAAGACTGATATTGGGAGATAACTAACAAATGTGTAGATATTTGATACCCAAATCCTGTAATTTATGTGTCAAATGTGAAAACGTAATTATGAGTAGCCTTACACAGTTGTGCCATTTGTTTTGAGGATTATTTTACTTTGACAGAAATTTCTGCTTGGGTTAAGACCTTGATAAAACTCAGTGTTCTGATCATGCCTGCTGACAAAGGTTTAAGCATCACGTTTGAATGGTGTTTACAGCGCCAGGTGTATTTTAGGAATCCTGTTCTTTAACCCATTTTGCCTCCTCGGGGGCCAAATAATTGACTTGTGGATGCGCCGTGCATCTCTCTTTACATGCCTTTATGAAAAAAGCACCTCAGACTGCATAGGCAGCTGCATTTTCTTATTTCTTATGCCCGTCTCTTAGTCAGTTGGCCATAAAAGCTGTCACGTATAGAATATGCAATGTTCCGTCAGATTGTGGGCGGGCTCTGTGTGACGTCAGGACGCACAGAGCAGCTCGGTTGGACGGATAGAGGGACAGCTGAAATGAAGAGAGAGCGCTGTGGTGTGCAGGAGAGTGTGTGTATGCAAGTGGATATAATATCACATACCTGTCCCTGTCACTCTGGTTCTCATTGCAGCTCTCGGAATTAAACTGACATGTATTTTTCCTCAGCCGAAACTAAAACAAAACTCGAACTTTCTTTGGCGACGGGTCTATTTTAAAACCAAGTCGTTTGAGGACTGTCGTTTTAAGTGATTTCATTGAGAAAGGAGCACAGTTCCAGTGAACCCGACAACGCTTGCCGACACTTCACTACACTGGACACATTTCTTTCTTTCTTTCTAACCCCCCGTCATAATTTCTGTCTCCATTTGTGTGACCTTCGCTGAGGAAGCCATAGCAGTTTGCGAACCCTATATAAATCGCTTTCGTTATCCATGACCTCTATGAAGGATCCGTTGAGTTTGGACCACCATCACCACATTACCAGGAATAAACACACGCCGCTCACGACTGCCTCTATGCAACCGCTTCCGCGGTCTGTGGACTCTAAACACAGGCTGGAGGTACACACAGTATCAGACACCTCCAGTCCAGAGTCCGTAGGTAAGCTCTGGTCCTTTGAAGAGAAGTTTAACTGAAATGTTTCAGTTTTGGTGTCAGCTATCATTTCGTCTACCGCCTTCCAAAAAGCCTTCCAATTGTTTCAATTTAAAAGCAGGGGAGGCTGTAGTCTACACAGTGCGTGGCATGCAAATATATCAAGACATCGAACTGGCAGTCGCTTGATTCATGGGGCTATTGATGTACATACGTCATGCCATTTGGCAGTGCTTTATTTACTTAAATTGTCTGAAAATGTGGGCTTCTCACAGATGTTTGCGTATAGTGACAATAGCGTTTTGTTAAGAACAATACACACATTTTCTAACTTTCAAGTTCCTGTCCTTCTTATGATGAAAAAAAAAAAAATCGCGTTTAATTTTTAATTAATAAGCATCATTTTCAGAATCTTAATATAAATCATTTTTATTTCAATCGAGCACGTGGATTCTACATTGAATGTTGTTTTGCCGGGAAATTCTGTTTAGACATTGACGGCAGTTCAGGATTTTTTGTTGTTAATCACCACCAATTAATTTATCTGAGCCGTATCAGTTGTAACCATGCTACTATGATTTCAAACATACAATCAATTAGACCTAGCGTTGCTTTTTTTTTTTTTTTTTATTCAAACAAACCCATCCAGTGTATCAAAACTTGAAACCTGATGCTAAAACATCTTTCTTGTCCCGTCTTGTTAAAATATTTTTTAACTTTCCATTGCAGAGAAAGAGAAGGAACAGAGTAAAAACGAAGATTCGTCTGATGACCCGTCAAAAAAGAAGAGGCAGAGGCGGCAACGGACGCATTTTACTAGCCAACAGCTCCAAGAACTGGAGGCCACTTTTCAGCGGAACCGCTACCCGGACATGTCCACTAGAGAGGAGATCGCCGTTTGGACAAATTTAACGGAGGCCAGAGTCAGGGTGAGTTTGATGAACGAAATTACTTTGAAATAATATGTGCTCTAAATATTCATCTGTGTTTTTTTTATTTTGAAAAATTGTGAAATTCATGCAGACTTTATATAGGCTTGCATGTGAATATTCTTGTTTATACCCATTTGAATGTTATAATAGGCTTACTTAAAATGTATCTTGTTTTTATACAGTGTTGTATCCCTCCGGGATATAACTAACTGACATCATCATACATTTTAGAATTATATGCTTCTAATATTTAATAACATTATGAAATAGATCATTAGTATATTATTGAATATATTAGATTTTGTTATAATATAGACTATAAGATTAAATTATGTAATGTTATTATACATGCTCAATATAACTTGTTCGGTCAACATCACAAATCTTTCACAGTTTGGTGAGAGGCTAATTGTGGGTGATATAAAAATGATTTGCAATCAACACAAGTGGGGCACTGGTGCTAACAGGCTTTTAATGGAGTCACGCAGTCGCTGTGAAAGAGGTGCCAAGCTTGTGTTTTGTGATTGTGTTGTATCCTTAAGGTTAATGTGTCTCCGCCTGTTTAGGGTGAATAAACATTTGGAAAGTCGGGCGGCCTAATGACCGCTGTAAGTCTGGATGTGTATTGGGATTCCTGGGGAATCAGACAAGATTGTGACTGATAAAAAGCGACTCAGTTAGGGATCCGATTTGAATCTCACACCACCACCCATTTAATTTTTCGACCATAAACAAACCCACCAGCAGCGAACTCCCGTTGTTGATATATCCTAATGCCGACGGTGACAGTTCTGAAAACTTGTAATTATCGATACTTACTCTGGCATTTCTCATATATTTGTAAACGACCATTAGATGCATGCATGCTCTATTTATTAATATATATATATATATATATATATATATATATATATATATATATATATATATATATATATATATATATATATATTATTATTATTATTATTATTATTATTATTATTATTATTATTATTTACATTTGTTTCAGATGTGGAAACATATATATATATATATATATATATATATATATATATATATATATATATATATATATATATATATAATTGTAATTATTATTTACATTTGTTTCAGGTGTGGTTCAAAAACCGACGGGCAAAATGGAGAAAAAGGGAGAGGAATCAACAGGCAGAGCTGTGTAAAAATGGTTTCGGCCCGCAATTTAATGGACTTATGCAGCCCTACGATGACATGTATCCCAGCTATACATACAATAACTGGGCAGCAAAGGGGCTCACATCGGCCTCTCTGTCTACCAAAAGCTTCCCCTTTTTCAATTCAATGAACGTCAATCCGCTGTCCTCTCAGACCATGTTTTCTCCACCTAACTCCATCTCTTCAATGAGCATGTCCTCCAGTATGGTTCCGTCTGCTGTCACCGGTGTACCCGGATCAAGCTTAAACAGCCTCAATAACTTGAACAACCTCAGCAACCCCTCGCTAAATTCTGGAGTTCCCACGCCGGCGTGTCCTTACGCCCCACCGACACCTCCGTATGTTTACCGGGACACTTGTAACTCCAGTCTTGCCAGTCTGAGACTGAAAGCCAAGCAGCACTCGAGTTTTGGATACGCGAGTGTGCAGAACCCGGCCTCCAATCTCAGCGCTTGCCAGTACGCAGTGGATAGACCGGTGTAAGAGACGATTGTAGAATTTACAATCCAGAATCCCAGGAACGAGAGACTACACTTTTTGTTTAAAGGGCACTAGAAAAATAAACCACTGAAAAACGCATCAAATCCTGTGATGGAATATCAAGCGGAAACTGAAGCAATTATGCCAGTTCTTATAAGAATGATAAGAACTGTGCTGTAGCCTACACTAAAAGTTCATTTATTTTGACGTTTCAATTTTTGGACATTTGTTGACTTAACAGTTGTACATATCTCTCTCTCTCTCTCTATCTCTCTCTCTCTCTCTCTCTCTCTCTCTCTCTCTCTCTCTCTCTCTCTCTCTCTCTCTCTTAAAATCATCTCCAACTTGTTGAGACGAAAGCTCCAAATCTTGAACATTGTCAAGAATTCAGTTTAACAGCATGTGGAAAAACGTACCGGAACCATTGCTTGCGAACAAGGGAATGTACATACTAAACGCACCAGTCGTGTGTTATATTATAAATGTATTATTAAATGTCTGTGTGAATATAGAACTGCAATAGGCAATGGGTAATAACACGCAAATGTTTCTGCGAAATGAACTTGGTTTTTGCTCTGTGTATACTATTTGGTACGGATTTTTTTGTTTCGTTTTTCAACATCCCAAAAATAAACTATTGTGTTTTATTTAATGGAAGTAAATATATTGTTCTAAAACATTTCAACATGTTTTCTTGACAGTTATTGCATTCTCATCACTGCTTCCCCTCTGATATGAAGCGTTTGTACTAAAAGCGAATGGCACACGTTGTTGGCTTGTGGGTTTCAGCATTTCTATAGTTTATAAGGGGGAGGGCACGTATCTAATACACATGAGCAGTCCGATGAGGAGGGCGAGATGTCCTGATCAGATTAGGAGTCGAATATACAAGACTGACTGAGGTTGGGCCCTTCAGTGATCACTGACGCTTGAAATAACATTGCAAAAAAAGATCAGGGCGGACTGGATCCGGGGGGGGGTTGACTCATACCTCATATGAATTATGGATTAGGCCTACTTCTAATACCATGATGCTATGGATTGTGCAAACAATATTGTTTTTTTTTTAATTATTATTATTATTTTTTTTTACTTTGACAGTAAGCCAGTTTTCGCATATCTAATTAGAAGTGATCTTGACACTCAGTGTCAATTAACTTGACTGAATTGTAAACAAAGAAAGCTCACACAGCATCTAGTAATGTGGTGTATTAAAAAAGCTACACAACTGATAAGAAAACGGCGTGAAACCATAAGTGAAAAATTGCCTCTCCAATTAAAAAAAAAAAGAAAGAAAGAATAGGCCTATAGGCTACGTGCCATTGTAAGTGATTCGCGTGGTTATTTAAAGTGAATTATCTTTTAAATCAAATGTATTTATTTTTTAAATGAACAAGTCTTTATTTTTTTACTCTAATATTTAACCCACCACTAGCTCTCTACAGTCTTGAAAATGCAACATGAATAGAGGGTATACAAGATTTCAAGAGCACAAAGACAATCTCAATTATAGAATAGCAATCAAAACAAAGACAGGTATGCAACAGAGACAGAAGTGTGTGTGAATGTGCATCTATCCATGACAGTCATGTTACAGCGAGTACAGAAAAGAATGAGTGAAAATTTACTTTGGGTATAGTGTCAAACTGCAAAGGCAGGACCGAGGCGTGCGGTTTAGTATGAACATTGAATGCACTTATATATACTAGACAGACAGAACAAATGTACAGGAAATGATCAAATTTAAAGCTGCTAGACTGCATAATTCAACACACCTATGCAGTTATTGGGTCAAAAACAATGATACATTTCAGCCGTCTGCATTAAAACAAGTTTTGTCTAAAACCAACAGACCATAAATCACCCTTTTTCAGGTAAACTCCTGAGCCCTTCAGTGAAGAGCTCTCAATCTAACCAGGCCTAAATTATTCATTCCCAACAACATCACGGTCTGTGGTCCCAATACACATCTCAATAAACACTGCGAGCGGGGGGCCCACGGGAGCAATCCTGAACAGCTCCGGAGAGGAACTCTTCAGTCGGCCAAAGTGCTTCTCCCTCTATTCTCTAGAAGATTGCATAAAGGTAAGTCATTTAAATGGGCATTATCTGCAGAAAAGTAAAAACATGCCCTTGCATGACTGAGAGAAGCGCCAAAGTTTGCATTCATTTGTAACTCAAGTTTTCTTTGTTAGCTCTGCTGCACACTTTTGTTTTGCCGTCTTCTAACTTATTTTGCGTGCGCACAAAAATACCTACCTCAATCCTTTCCCTTTGACTTTGTGAACCATAAAACGTTTAATCAAATATTCGTTCAAATATTCGAAGCGTTTCTTCTTTTCTTTTGGCTAGAGTTGAATTCACGCAAAAGCCTATAAGAGAGCAGCTATAGCACCACGACATATTAGGTTAATTGTTCAATTCTTCGTTATGGGTATGGCATTACGCTATCATTATACATGCGTAAAATACAGCGAAGTACGATTTGAATTTTAGTAATTTAAGAGAAATTAGGCGGATTACAATTATGTGATTATGTTTTATTATTTTGTCCAGAGTAATTACTACAACCACCAATCAGTGTTGGGTGTAATGCATTACTAAGTAATTAATTACTGTAATTAAATTACTTTTTCATTTAAAAAAATAAAGTAAGGAATTACTCTTAATTTTCAGTCATTTAATTACAGTTACGTCTGATGTAATTGTGTTAAATACTGTATAGCCTATAGAACAATTCTATATAAAACAATAGTGAATTTAAAATATAAATTTAAGGTCTAATGTTAAAATATATGTTTTCTAATTTAATGCTGCTCCCTTAAATTCTTTGGCCAGTTCATGAATAATTTATTTGATTTTATATGATTAATTTGAAAGAATTAAAAGAACAGTTTCATGTCTATCCTTGTATTTTCATCTGGTCAAGGTTGATAAGGGGTTTAAGAAAGTAATTAGTAATAAGTAATGTTTATTTTAAGACAAAGTAATTAGTACAGTAATCTAATTACACTGTAGAGGATGTAATTAGTAGTTAATTACTTTTTTAGAGTAACTTACACAACACTGCCCTTAATGTGTTTGTGTGTTTGTGGGCAGTGGGCAAAATATTTACGTATCCACCTTTTTTCTGACTTCTCCATGGGCGGCGCCATTGTGGCGAGAGACTTCCTCTCAGATGCTCCACACTTCCGCTTAATTGTTGTTATCAGCTATAACGTTACTGGTGATGGTCAGCAGCTAAGGGTCTGGATAATTATGCGCTGTTATAGGGTGTTGTAACAGCTACAGATGGCTTAAAGACTAGACTAGTCACAAAGATAACCCCCCGCCGCCTTTTTTAAACATTCCAAATACCAGGGGCGACTGGCCATCAGGAGAACCGGGACTTTTCCCGAGGGGCCCGCCTCGAAATGGGGCAGAATGGGCCGCGATAAGCTGAAATGGGCCGCCGCGTTATGCAGAACGGGCCACAAAACGGCGCCGCGATATGCAGAAAAGGACAGCGACAAAGAAAAAGGTGGATAATGGAACAAGGTTTGTGTATGCTACTTCAGTATACTGGTAAACTGGACAGCATTTTTGTTGTCATTCAATCGCAGCAATATAGCACAGGCTGTCCAATCAGATAGAAGAGATCTTGCTTACTGATTTCTAAATGTGTTAAAAATAACACCGATTGACCTGCAACACATTCGGAATTTAAAAGGATTGTGCAGTATTCAGCTTTTATGGGCCAATTAATAGAATATTAACTAGTACATCTGGCCTAACAAATTTTTATAGTACTAGAGTACACAACAAAAAATTATGTAATTTTAACGGTAAAAGATTGTAAAAATGCTGCAGAAAAAATGTTAATTGATTAACGAGTATTAACTGTAAAATATACAGTAAGAAATTGTAATATATTTTAAAAGATAAAATGTTGTAAAAATTACATTTCTTAGATGTAAAAGTATGATTTTCCTGAACAATTAATGGTAATAAGTTACATTATTTTAAACAATAGAGTACATGTACTTTTTACAGTACATTATTGTTAAAATTACAGTAAAAAAAAAAAAAACAATAACCGGGCGTTCCCACAATTCCCTGCATGACCCATCATATTTCATTAAATTTTATGGGAATAGTTATGTTTCTTCTTATTTTCGTACATTGGGGTGCTCTGTGTTATATTTAATGTAGTTTAGTTAATGTTTATTACATTATTTTAATTTCACATGTGTTACCTTGATGGTGTTTAGTGTTTGTGTGAGTGACACTGAGCACTGTCTCTAAATGTTTATTGGTCATTGCTCCTGGTAGAGCCACTACTGATGACTTCATGTCATCATGTGCTCTTCTGTAATTTTTACAGTGATTAACAATATCTTTTAAAGTAACAGAAGTAACAGAAGGTTAATATCAAGTTTATGCCTTTTTTTACTGTAAATTTAACAGATTTTTTTTTTTTTTTTTTTTTTAAGTGCCAGCATGGTCATGTAAATTACAACAGTTTAAACTGTAACATTTACAGGTTGTTCTGTAAAGTTGTTTACATTTTTACTGTATTTTTTTACATAATTATTCTGACAACCACAGCTGCCAGTTTTTTTATTTATTTATTTATTTATTTATTTTTTGTTGTTGTAAAAACAACAGGATTTTTTTACAGTGTAGTACTGAGTGGAGCGCCTGAAGAACCACAAAAACTGCTGATTAAGATTTTTTATTTAAAAAAAGTCCTTATTTCAAAATTCCTTCTGGTACCCACTACAAATCGGATAAATGGCAAGGACGTGTTATCCTGCCTTGTGCTACAATTAATTAACAGCCAGATGAGAATTATTTTAGGATTGTGTGCCTTGCTGAAAGGGTTTTTAATTGCATTTCTGATTCCTATTAACAGTTTTACTATGCTAACGCAGTTGGAGAACCAGGCACAGGTCAGCAGGTTTCTTCATAAAAGTAATAGTCAGGCACTGTTGCACTAAAAATGACCATAGATCTTTCCAGTCACTTGTGTATGTACAGACACACTAACTAAGTAGGAGGTTTTCTAAAGAATAAGCAAACACCAACGGGGTGAGCTTTAATGGTTGAAGAAAATGTATCTGAGGATTATGGGTGTGGAGGCGTGTATGGAAAACCTTACATGTATCACTGCCTGGAGTTATGATCAGACAATCCTGTGGAAAAAAGTAAACTTGTTTCTATGCTTTACATAAAGTATCTATGTGTCTGTACCTGCATCTGTAGACATGATTCCTCTGTCTTACGTTCCAGTGCTTTGTGTGCGTAGATCTGTTCTTTGTGTTTTCAAAAAATGTGCTGGCATATTGCTAACATGTATGTCAGTCTACCCTTTCTTCTGGCATGCTTGTGTTTAGTGAATCAAAGTGTGTGCATAGGATGTGCCAGAGCTTGTGTGTATCTATGTGTATATACTATCCCTTGACATGCTTGAGTGTTCTTTTTTGTGTATTCGGGTGTGTGTGTGCCTGACAGGGCCCTGCCTTTGATGAGCCGAGTGTGAGGCCAGGATGGCTCCTCTGGCCACAGGCGTGTGCTAGTGTGGGAGCGTGTGAACGAACAGAGATGAGGTAAACTTCTATGACTCAGACAATTCCTGCTCCCTCAGCTTATATTAAAAAGAAACATCTTAATTGATTTCACTTTAAAACTGATGAGGAATTACACACAGTGAGCACATCTGCACAATAGAATCCGTAACGCGCACAGATGTGTGTGGAATTAATAAAGATGGTATCAATGAAAAGTTGAAGTCCTTACTACAACCATATATATATATATATATATATATATATATATATATATATATATATATATATATATATATATATAGAGAGAGAGCATTGCAATAGGCAGCTTGAGATAAAGGGTTGATGATGTAAAATGATGCTCTAATAGAGCCTGTGATGTCCAGACTGAAAGAGGATTTAAATTATTGGATACAGAGAGGCAAACTGTACTGTAGTAACAGCAAAAATTATGATGGATATAATAATATTGTCAGAAACACAACATTGACAGCGCATTTAAACTAAAAATCTAAAAGCAGCAGTCAAAAAAAGGTTTGCAACATGGAAATAAACTATAGCAGGTTAAACTTAAATAGAGGTGAACAGAAGACATGAGAAAAAAATCTGCTATTATGTTAACACAACTTTCCAAATAAAACAAAAAACAAAAAGAGCGAGATGGATTACAGCAGACAAAAGTTGCCAAGTTTACTGTCACTCCATCAGCAGCTGTATTTAAAACCCCATTGCAGCAGAGTTGACTTATTATTCTTTATATTTTTATGTAACTTTTTTTTTTTTTTTTTTTTTTACTAGGGTAATATATAATAACACATATAAAAAGTCATAAATGTACATTAAATAATTAATAAATACAACATATAAAAAAAGTTTGTAATATTTCTGCCAGGAAAAAGGTCTTTTCTAATGTCTGAAGCATTGACCACAGTTAAGAAAAAAACACTTGAGATAAATCTGAGATTATTTAGCAGAGACGGGCCACTTCTATTATAATGAATGAGAGAAATTGGAATGCTCAACCAAGTAACTCTGAGCACCCAACAATCAACGGATGTAGAAAGGAAGTTCCAGCCTTACAGGTAAAATAGCCAATCACCTTTTAGAAACAAACATCACCTGTCAATCAACTCTAGAACGTGCATGCGCATTAGCTATACAAGCCGGGAAAATTTCATTTTTTTAGCATAATATGAGGTAAAGAATCACAATTTATGATACCAGTGTTATCAGATTTTATTGCTGATTTGAAATAAGTCCTTTGATCGTAATCTTGACGAACTGTTTTTGAGATTTCGGTCTTTCTCCATTCAAGTAGATAGGAGCTGCACTGGCATGACTGGAAATAGCCTCTTGAAAGCGTTCCAAAGATGGCTGACAATGGACAGACTTGCTAGAAAGACTTTGGATAAATGCACTATAGGTCCAAGTTTGTGGTGAATGAAACATTTGTGAATCTTTAATATAACTCAAAGACAAGTTACACTTGAGGGGGAAAAAATGTTATGAAAAAATACTAAGGATTAAAATATACTGTTCTAAGTAAATACCTTTTGAAAGCAACTCACTATTAAACACAGGCCCAAAATATACACTTTTCTCTATTGTTCCGTAAATCTTGCATTTGCTATGCAATCTTTTGAACAGCACACTAAAACATTTGGTTGCAACTGGTGATGAGTTGCAACTGGTGTTGAGTTGTCGATTAGTGTCTGCAGTGCCTGAAGAATTAAGGAGAGGCATGGAGACAATGAAAGAAAGCATTGTGAGTCTCACTGTGAACAGTAACAAGAAACTGCAGCTCTCTCAACCTCATCACCTTTCAAAAATATGAAGCCATCAGTCACTTAAGCCTTTATACATCAAATGTGAAAAGGTCAAAAGCATTAAGCTTCAAGCAAGAGAAGTACATCAGCACTTAATAACAAATCTGACAAGCTGGTAAAACATACTTCATATCAACTGCATCAGGAAATATTACAAATGCCAGTTATTATAAACAAATCATAGACTATTGTCATAGACTATGAACAAAATTGCAAAACGCAATTGTTCCACCAAAAAGGTGGAAGTTTACTTCATTGTATGCAGCACAGCCTGCATTTGATGTTTTAATCTTTCATAAGGGGAGACATGTTTGAACCCGCAGGCGGCCTAATGAAGCAGTGAAAGCAATCTGCAGTGATTCTTTTTCAAACATCCTCCTTATTATGTTTCACAGTTTGCGCACCAAAGTCCTGTTAATCTCAGTGGACAGATGACGTGAGCTGATCAACATTAACAGCTCTGCTCAGGAAGAAGTGTAAGACACGCGCAAGGCCAAGAGGTGAAGAGTGAGGCAGACTGTTTTGTCTCTGTCCGTCAGCTCTGCCTCTTTGCCTGTCTCTGTGATGGCTTGGCAGTGTAGCTTGTCAACTGACTTCCCAACTTTCTACTGCAGCAGGTGCTGTTTTACCTGTGAGGTCGCTTTGAACTGCTGTGGTTTACATTCTGTTATACCTCTAGGTTAGAAATGATGCTATCAATGCTTGTCTGATATCATAATAGGATGCAAATGTGTGTCTGTCCGCAGACTGAGACTACCTCGCCTCCACATACACTATGTTGGATGTAGTGGTTTAACTACAATCATGACTTTTTAGAACAATGTTTCCTTTTTAGCAGTTTGGCCATATATTCATTGGACTTGCTTTATTTAATGCCTCTCACCATAATACATCCACAAACCCCCACCACACACACTAGACCGAAACCTAAATGCCTGAAGCGCACGTTTAAATGGTTATATTCCTTCATATCCAACAGAGGGCAGTAAAAACAATCAAATTAATTGTGGAGATTCATTATTGACAGGATTTAACCATTGTATGACCCACAAATGTATCTATATTTGATACACTGAATGACATTTCTAAAAATTAGCTAATGTTCTTTAAAACTGTAATACTGCTCTCTCCACCTTGACAAGTGCTGGCTACTCCTCATGATGTGTATACAATTTGTTCAGCCAGTCACAAAAATAAGATATTTACTGATGGTAAACTTAAGGTGATCAATACAGAAATGGGCCAACTTGTTAATAATTTGTAATGTAAAAAAGTCAAGTAGTAACCCAACCAATGGTAGCATGCCTATTAACTGGACATTCACTTTTGCATCTCAACATCAGTACCAGGGTAATTAGTAATAGCACATGTATTATTTATAAGAACAAGTAAAAATAAAGCTACTTGTAAGTTGGAACAATATTTGTTTTGAATGTATTATTTCTTTTTTTTTCCATGACAATGCTCTGAAAAATTCAACATGAAACTGTTGTTTCAGTATGTGACCACTAGATGGTGCAACAAAATTTAAGAGGAATAATTTTTTTTAAAAATAATTTTATGATTTACGCAATTCAGTTTCATAAAATAATTCCATCAAATTAAATTTAGTCATCTTAAATAAAATAGAATCCTACATATTTTAAGTTTTAATTTAATTGTAAACATTACAGTTTATTTTGATGGAATATTGTTATGAAATTGAAATCTGTAAATATAAAAAAAATGGCTCACATATTTGTTAAGGGTATTCCAAACAAAATATTGTAAAACAAACTGTACTCCTGCCACATTTACCAATGTTCACCCAACTAATGTTCAACACAAATCTACACCCTTGAATAAATAAATTTAAATAAAATAAATCAATGAAAAGCTTTTGTAAAGTTCAAATTAAAATGATGTGCACTGCTCAATGATCCTACATGGTAGACATTAAGCCCACTGCTACAGATCAATAAATGACTTGAACATAAAATAATAATAATAATAATAATCTCCCTGAATCACTAAATGAAATAATTTGATGACTAAATAAAGTGCAGTGTTCATGCACTGTCAAAATGGGAAAACAAAAATAAAATAAATATTTGCCACAAAACCAAAGTGAAAAAGGCATTTGTTAAGCATTACATCTTTTAGAGTAGAAACTCAAACTTAATTCGAACCCTAGAAGGGCCAATCGTTAGATATAGTATTTGTGAAATCAACCTATTACTATTGTGACTTGAACAAGGTGCTTATCCATGTTGCACCATCAATTATCCTACTATTATTCAATATCTTAGACATTATTTTTCATTTTTATCTGTAAAAGTTTTTTACTGTAATTTTAACTGTAAGGCTGTAAAAATGCTACAGTAAAAAACCTTAATTGGTTAACGGCCCTGATGAAGTTAATGAGGTCTGGTAAGTGCCACTGACTCAGAGAGTAGAACATATGAATTCATACAGGGCCATTATGAAACAACAGCAGTATTGACAGAGAAAAGGGACTTGTGCCCTTTGTTTTGGTAGTGGTGATGTGTAGTATTTCTGGTTTCTCTGTAGTAAACCCTGTTTTATATATATATATATATATATATATATATATATATATATATATACTATGTGTGTGTGTGTGTGTGTGTGTGTGTATATATATATATATTTAAAAAGTCAAAATTCTGTAAAAATATAAAAAAAATATGTAAAAAGTATGATTTTCTGTATAATTAACATAAAAAAATTATATTATGTTTAACAAGAGAGTACATGTACTTTTACGGTAAATTATTGTTAAAATTACAGTAAAAAAACAATAAACGGGCTTTCCCAGAATTCCCAGCATGACTCAGTTCATTTCATTATATTTTATGGAAATAGTTATGTTTCTTCTTATTTTTAATATCAGTTATGTACATTGGGGTGTTCTGTGTTATATTTGATGTAGTTTAGTTAATGTTTATTACATTATTTTATTTTTACATGTGTTACCTTGATGGTGTTAAGTGTTTGTGTGTGGCACTGTCTCTTCATGTTTATTGATCATTGCCCTTTTGTAATTACTGTTGTGATTAGCAATACTTTATGAAGTGAAAAGCAGATTTTTACAGTTCTAGAAGGTTAATATATCAAGTTTATTATTTAATAATATAAACAACGGTACTGCACCGTGAAATACACAGGCAACAAAATTACATCCTGTAAAGTCTGAAATGTGGTTACTGTATTTTTTAACCCCTTTACAGAGTAATTAGACAAAGTATAACACAGCTTTGGCTTAATATCAAACACATTGTTATTTTAAAGACTTGCAGGATCTAATATGTTTGATTTGAGGATGATAAATAAGGATTTATATTTATGGTTCATAAAATTACACTTTATGAACCATCAAGTGTCTGCATTTTTTCCCTTCACTTATTAATGAACTAAGTGTTATCGCTTTAGCTATATCAAAGATATAAACAGAAGATTCTGCCTTTTCCACAGTGAGCTTTGCACAATAACAACATACAGTAAAATGTAATTCATTAAATAATTAATAGCACTTCTTTGCCCACATTTAAAGTTAATTCAGGGAGGCAAAATTCCTTGTTCACATTATTGATGCCATTAAAAAAAAAAGAAAAAAAAAATATGTACATGATCAAATTCAAGCACAGTGGATAAGCCAGAACTGTGTTATAAAATCATTTTGGCTAATCTAATTGCAAATTAGACGGCACCTATGATTATGCATTACCCTCAATAAACAATCTAAAAACAAAAAACAAAAAACAAAACAAAAAAAACACTCATGTCAAGAATAAAGGTATAAAAGCGGCACTTTGTGACAGATACATTGCAATCACAAGACAAATCGGATATATTTTTATGGCATCTACTATAAATAGAAAGCTGCTTATGTATTCAAGTAGTTTTGTTTATTTGGCCTTTATAGAATTTGAGTTGGAATATACCTGTTATAGACTTCCTCTCTGCATCGTGACTTACATTCTCTCTGTATGGCATAACCACACCCTCAGACTGTCCTAAAAGAAGCAACCCTGCGTGAAGCGTTTCAGCTCACAAAGTATTTGACACACTTGCGGTCTCTCTCAAAGTCTGTTTGCTGTATTTGTTTTCTGAACTGGTTTCTTCACTTGTCCAGTCAAGTCATTTTTGTTTGTATAGCGCCTTTCACAACACACATCATTTCAAAGCAGCTTTACAGAAGATCAGGCATTAACAGAAGATAAAACTGTAATATCTATAATGTCTCAGAGTCATCATTGTGTAGTTTGATAAAATACGATTGTGAATTGTGTTTAAAAATAAGTAATTAAATAATCATTGTTTTTATAACCCCAGTGAGCAAGCCGAAGACGACTGTGGCAAGGAACACAAAACTCCATAAGATGTTGGTTAATGGAGAAAAATAACCTTGGGAGAAACCAGGCTCACTGAGGGGGCCAGTTCATCTCTGGCTAACATCATGAATATAATGCCAATATGACTTATGTATAGTGCAAGTCATGGTTTAAAATTATTAAACTAAGTAAGTGTTAAGGGTCAGTGTTTAAAACAAAAATTTTGTATGAACTGTAAGATTAATGACTAAAGTCTTTGAAGTCCATCCTGGATTAACTGCAGAAGTTCACATAGATGCAATTGTCCTTGTTAGTTGGCTGATGAAGGATTTTGTTGGCAATTAATTGATAGTCATTAGACCGAGGTGATGCAGGCTGAGATCAGATAGGTGCATCGCAGTTCAACCTGGCCAGTAATTTCAGAGAGGTCTATCCTAAGTCCAAGGTTCAGGCAATGGCAAATGAAGTATCCCATGTCTTATGGTTGGAGTTGGCATCAGTTCATCCTCTGAAGTCCATCGTAATAGACTGAAGTGATGTTTGGCTGGCACCGGCTGCTATAAGTCATCATCACACAGCGACACGTAGCAGGAATGGAGCTGGATCCAGCCGGTTCTGGTGACCTCAGGATAGGAGTCCCAAGGTTGATACAGTGAAACAAATAAAATAATATTAGCATAGATGCCATTCAATTTATTGCAGGGTTATAGATCATGATCACTGTTTCAGGTTCAGGCAGACCTAACTAAAGCAGCCTAATTGTGAGTTGAAGGATAAATTAGGTGTATGCCTGGCTAAATAGATGAGTCTTTAGTCTAGACTTAAACTGAGTGAGTGTGTCTGCATCTCGAACAGTGTTAGAGAGACTATTCCATAGCTTAGGAATTTTGCAATCGTAATGAACGTGATGGAATATAGGGTGGTAGAAGGTCACTTAAGTACTGTGGAGCTAGACCATTCAAAGCTTTGTACGTAGTTAACAGAATTTTAAAATTAATACGAAATTTAACAGGTAGCCAATGTAATGATAAAATGGGGCTAATATGATCATATTAATTGGTTCTCGTCAGCACTCTGGCTGCTGCATTTTGAATCAATTGAAGTTTATTTATTGAACTTGCTGGACATCCTCCCAGTAATGCATTACAATAATCTAGTCTTGAGGTCATGAACGCATTAATTAGTTTTTCTGCATCAGCAACAGAAAGCATGTGTCGTAATTTAGCAATATTTCTTAGGTGGAAGAATGCTGTTATACAAACATTGGTATTTTGATTTTCAAAGGACAGATTGGTATCAAATATAACACCTAAGATCTTCGCTGTTGAAGACGATGTAACAGTACATCCATTGAGAGTCAAATTATATTTTAGCGGCTTATTTTTAGAGGTTTTTGGTCCAATAATTAGTACCTCTGTTTTTCGGAATTGAGTAGAAGGAAATTTCTGGCCATCCAATCATTTATTTCATTGATACACTCTGCTAATTTGGAGAATTGTAAAATCTCATCAGGTTTTGAAGAAATAAAAAGTTGGGCATCGTCAGCATAACAATGGAACTTATTCCACGATTCCTGATAATATCTCCCAGGGGAAGCATATATAAGAGAAAAGCAGAGGCCCTAAAACTGATCCCTGTGGCACTGATCCCTGTGGCACATACTTTACTTTTGTTTGGTTTGACAATTCCTCATTTACATAGACAAAGTGGTAGCGGTCTGCTAAATAGGACCTAAACCATGCTAAAGCAACTCCACAAATGCCAACATAATTCTCTAACCTATTCAAGAGAATGTTGTGATCTATCGTGTCGAATGCAGCACTAAGATCTAAAAGCACTAGAAGTGAAATGCAGCTGCGATCAGATGATAAGAGCAAGTCATTTGTAACTCTGATAAGTGCAGTCTCTGTACTGTGATGAGGCCTAAATCCTGACTGAAATTGTTTACATATACTATTTCTCTGTAGAAATTAACATATTTGGGAGGATACTACCTTTTCTAGTATTTTCGACATAAAGGGGAGATTTGAAATCAGTCTATAATTAGCCAGTTCTCCAGGATCAAGCTGTGGCTTCTTAATAAGTGGTTTGATAACTGCCATTTTAAAGTTTCTTGGGACATGTCCTAAGGAGAGCGAGGAGTTAATAATATTATGAAGAGGTTCTGAGATTACAGGGAATGCCTCTTTTAAGAGCTTGGTTGGTATTGGATCTAACAAACATGTTGTGGCTTTTGATGTTTCCATAAGTTTTGTTTGCTCTTCATGACCTATGACAGTGAAGGATTGAAGTTGCATGTGAGGAAAATTTCTGAGGTACTGTGACAGATGATTGCATAATTCCAATTTTATTTTTGATTATTTCAATTTGATCAGTAAAGAAATTCATAAAGTCATTACTCTTGCGCTGCGACGGAATATCTGGTTCTGTTGAGGTTTTATTCCTAACCAATTTAGCCACAGTACTGAATAAACACCTAGGATTGTCGTGGTTATTTTCTATGAGTTTGCTCAAATATGCTGACCTGGCAGCTTTTAGTGCCTGTCCGTAGCTACAGACACTATGCTTCCATGCACCGCAAAATACCTCTAATTTTGTATTCTTCCACTTGCGCTCCATTTTCCCAGCTGCTCTCTTGTACAGAGTGCATACTGTACCAAGTGAATTGTGGCCCCTTGAATCAATTGTAGTCCCTTGAATCAATACAACTACTGTCTCCATAAGCTCATATCTGCTGGAGTTCCTTAGAGAGGCCCTGATTAAGTTAATGAGGTCTGGTAAGTGCCACTGACTCAGAGAGTAGAACATATTAATTCATATGGGGCCATTATGAAACAACAGCAGTATTGACAGAGAAAAGGGACTTGTTCCCTTTGTTTTGGTAGTGGTGATGTGTAGTATTTCTGGTTTCTCTGTAGTAAAGAAAAAGGCTATCACACAAATGGGTCTTGTTAATGTGTTGCTATGATGTTATATTTGCAGTAACTGCACAGACAGTCAACACTGTGATTTTTTTTCTAAGTGGGTTTTATAGGATGTCTCTAGTCACATAAAACATTTAAGGACTCTATAAAATACCTAAATTGTAATGCAATATAAAATCTGCCATTGAACTGATACTCAATTTACTTTTGTAGATAAGGCCAAAAAGCCATTAAGGTAATTTCAATGTTTTTTACCATGCCATGACAGCCACAGAATGCAAACCCAGGTTGCATCAACCCTCCAGGCGTTGGCTGAGATCTTTAACCCTTAGCCTACTGAACCACTGTGCCACACCACACTCACAGTACCAACATTTAAGTTACACCTCTACAACAGAAGACTATTGTGGTCTTTGGCAAAGAAGTCAAAGAACGAACATCTGTTGACATCAAACACTGTTTTGTCATCAGGAACAATTTCTAATGGATTTGGAAACCACCTTGAAGGCAGGCAGACAGAACAAAGGTGAGAAGATAATACTTACAGCATGACAACATATCAGTAAGCAGCAAGGTCAAACCTCACACCACAGAAGCTATAGTTTGATAACCTGCAACACAGGTTAAAATGAAGATTTGGCAGGTGTTTGTCATTAATCAGACAATTCAATAAAACTCTGCCATGATACAGTATCTGTGATAATTTTATAATAGTTGGGCCTGTCACGTGCACAGAATGGGGGCAGCAGGGGTGCAAGCACAGGCTCATTCACAAATCTAAAGGTGCCCTTTTGGTCGTCCAGAAAAAGGGGAGACATTTTAATAATTAAATTAAAATAGTTAAATAAAACAAAATTAAAACATTGTAATAATCTCACAATAACAGTAATAATGTGTTATTATGAGATTTCAGATGAGAAACATTGCATTACTGAATGAATGTACCCTTCACTAACAGTCTTGTGGAAGAGCCATCCGAGAAAAGATTAATTTTATCAATTTCGTTTTGAACGAGCTTTCGAGTGGCATCCCCTCTCGCAACAGTGCCCTTCAAGGGTGCAAAAATGCAGTTTGAAATTCGCTCTGGAACACAGAAGTGCCATAACCTCAGATGAGTAACAGGTCAGATAAAAAGTCCACTCAATGTATTGTGTTGTAAGTTCATCAAAATAATAATACTCGATTGCTACCAGATTTCCGACATCACACACCTGCAGTATAGACAGATTTATTATTTATAATAGGAGCAGTTGTGTCAATTTCAGTGATAGAAATTCAGTTGGTCTTTTATAGAACACTGTCATAAACTGAAGGATCTGTCTGGTTCAGTCAAAGCCAGTTTGGATTTTGTGTAAACTAATAAGCCATTAGACTAATCACTTTCATAAAAATACCATGGTATTACCATATTTTGGACATGAGGTCTACCATGATAACCATTCAAAACCATAGTACCATCTTGACACCATTATTGTACCACGTTTCTGCCATAGCATTGCTGTAAGGTCCTTTATATTAATAAATATTAATGACAGAATAGAGAAAATAACATGAATATTAAAAGAAATGAAGAGAAAGTAATCTAAGAAGTGTCAACTATATAAAGAGGATGGTGAGGTCCAAGTGGATGCAGCAGAAATTACAGGATGAAGTGAGGGAGCAGAGATGAGAGAAAGTGAAAAGAGTGATGAGACAAGAAAAACATAAGAGCCCTTTAACAAAAAAGACACTGTGCTGTTACCAGGGTAATACCATGGTACTGAATGATTATTATATTCATATTTCATGATACAGACATGGTTTTCCAAAGTACTTTAAAAATATACCTTGGTTTTACTATGACACATGTCAAAAACATGGGGTTATCACAGACCATGTCTGAAAATAAATAAATAAACAAGTGTATTACCATGGTGCTTTTTATGAGAAATATAACAGAATAGGCTATTATTTGTGATAAAGGAAAAAAGTGAAAAAATGATGTATAGTACATAATGTAAGAAAAAATGTTTAAATACTCAAAAAGCAAAGAAATTAGTTAAGTTTATATAATTACTACTCTTAAAAAAAATAAAATAAAATAAAAGTGATCTTTTTCATCCTTCTGCCCCTGCCCCTGCCCCTGCTAAGGTCTGTCCATCTGCACATGCTTGCCATTCTCTCAACCAACATCATGAGGTACATCCTGGGGTGCTTTTAAAACAGTACTGAATAAGTTTCCATGTATGCTGGACACTTGTTGGCAGCCAAACTTTAAAGGTTTGTAAGTGATTTTATCACACTAAAATAATGTTAACATGCGTATCTTTTATGTCTTGTGGATATACTTTTGAAACAGTAAATATTTAAATGTAAAAAAATTGGCCCCCATTCATTTCCATTGTAAGTGCTTTACTGTAACTTAAATTTTTGCACTTTTTTGCATAGTTTTTGCCAAACTATCTTTTTGTAGTAATCAACATTATGCCACAAATGCTTTCGATTGAGCTTAACTTGTATTGAACCCAGAACATTCCTTTAAGTAATTTTTTACTCTAAATCTCTCCTTTAACTTTCACTTTCAGATGTGAAAGTGAAACTAAACAGGCACCACATTTGACTTTCAGATGTAAAAGTGAAAGTGGAGATTAAAAGTAAAAAAAAAAAAAGGACTTGTATTTTGATCTGTTTCTCACCCACACCTATTATATTGCTTCAGAAGATATGGATTTACTGTAACCACTGGAGTCATATGGATTACTTCTGTTTCCTTTATGTGACTTTTGGAGCAACAAAGGTCTGATCACCATTCACATGCAGTGTGATGACCTACAGAGCTGAAATATTCTTCTAAAAATCTTTGTGTTCTGCTGAAAAAAGAAAGTCATACACATCTGGGATGGCATGAGGGTGAGTAAATTATGAGAGAATTTTCATTTTTGGGTGTACTATCCCTTTAAGCCTAGATAACGTGAGGTAAACTGGCTCACTATTTGGCAGGTATTGCATGAAAGTCACTGTTTTTATGAACATTGTTATGAACGCATAATGATTTAGAATGCATTTGTATTTATACAAATGCAATTATTATTATAAATCCTTAACAAAGAATACATGAATGTAAAGTGTTACCTTTATTTTTCAGTCGTTTCCTCTAGATGTGTGGTGGTAATTAGGGAGTAATGAAGTACAGTGGTGGCCAAAAATATTGGCACCCTTGGTAAATACGAGCAAAGAAGGCTGTCAAGAAAAAAAAAACTGCATTGTTTATCCTTTTTATCTTTCATTCAAAAAATTCACAAAAATCTAACCTTTAATTGAAGTAAAACAATTGAAAGTGGGGAAATATCTCATTATTAAATACATATTTTTCTCCAAAAAAGCATCTGGGTGACTAGGAACATGAAATTGTTCAGCCATGACTTCCTGTTTCTCAGGGGTATAAATATGAGGTAACACACAGGCCAAATTCCCTTACTCATCAATCACAGTGGGAAAGACCAAAGAATAAAGTTATGATGTGCAGCAAAAGGTTGTTGAGCTTCACAAAATGGGAAGTGGCTATAAGAAAATAGCCAAAGCATTGAAAATGACATTTCCACCATCAGGGCAATAATTAACAAGTTCCAATCAACTGGAGATCTTAAAAATCAGCCTGGAAAAAAAGGTGTGTCTATATTTTTTTCACGCACAGTGAGGAGGATGGTTCAAGTGGCCAGAGAATCTCCAGAGATCACAGCTGGAGAACTGCAAAATTAATTGGGTCTTGCGGTCAGAAAGTCTAAAAACAAAAAAATCAGACATCATCGACATCACCACAAGTTGTTTGGGAGGGTTTCAAGAAAAAAAGCCTCTGCTCTCATCCAACAACAAATTCAAGCGTCTTCAGTTTGCCAGACACTACTGGAACTTCAAATGCTACCGGGTTCTATGGTCAGATGAAACAAACAAAAAATAAAAGAGCTTTTTGGCAGCAAACACAAGAGATGCGTTTGGTGCACACAGAGATGAAGTACCCAATGCCCACGGTTAAATGTGGTGCTGCATCTTGTATGTTGTGGGGCTGTTTTTCTGCCAGAGGTCCTGGGCATCTTGTTCGGATACATGGCATTATGGACTCTATCAAATACCAACAGATAAAAAATCAAAACCTGACTGCCTCTGCCAGAAAGCTTACAATGGGCCCTGGCTGGATCTTCCAGCAGGACAATGATCCAAAACAAACATCAAAATCAACACAAAAATGGTTCACTGACCTCAAAATCAAGGTTCTGTCATGGCCATCCCAGTCCCCTGACCTGAACCCCATAGAAAACCTGTGGGGTGAACTGAAGAGGAGAGTCCAACAACATGGACCTCTGAATTTGAAAGATCTGGAAAGATTCTGTATGGAGGAATGGTCTCAGATCCCTTGCCATGTGTTCTCCAACCTCATTAGGCATTATAGGAGAAGACTCCAAACTGTTATCTTGACAAAGGGAGGCTGCAAAAAGTATTGAATAACAGGGTGCCAATAATTATATCCAATACAATTTGAAGAAAAATATTTATTTAATAATGAAATATTTCCCCAGTTTCAATAGATTTACTTTAATTAAAGGTTAGATTTTTGTGATTTTTTTGGAATGAAAGATTTTTTTTTTCACAGCCTTCTTTGCTCATGTTTACCAAGGTTGCCAATATTTTTGGCCACCACTGTATGTGTCCAACTATGATGACGGTTTACCATGGTGGGGAAAAAATAAAAATAAAAAAATAGACGAGAAAAGTAACCTTCATTTAATTAGATCACAAAGTATAATTGTTATTTGCCGTTTACAGTGTTATAATACATTAAACAAAAACAGTGTGATGAGAAGTGCCAAATGTGTTAAGCTAGTATGAGTGACAGTTGGCCCAACTGATTTATTTGCAATGTAGGCTATATCATATTTTGTAGTAGACTGCTAGACATTTGCAATAACAGTGGAAAAAGCATTGAAAACTGATGGTTTATAAATCTATGCCAAAGGTCACCGCCGTCGAGAATGACGACAGTACAAGAGGATGCACCAGATCTCCGGCATTAGGACCTTGCGTTCCTCTACCTCACGAGAGAGGAGGGCGTATGCCGGTGTACGGGCAGAGAGTCATATAAGCTGACATTCGAGAACAACTCAACGAGTGTGCTGGAAGTGGTCAGAGCGATGCGAGGGCAAGGCTGAATCTGAGTCTGCGAGAAACCGATAGGAAATCCGCGAAACTCAACTCATTTAGTCGAGAAGTAAAGGCTAGCGTTCTTCTACAAGCGTTTGAAGGAAGCAGCCGAAAAATCATGTCGGTGCTGGCGCTGCAAGAGTACGAATTCGAGAGGCAATTCAATGAAGAAGAAGCCATTCGATGGATGCAAGAGAACTGGTACAGTAGCTCTGTTGCATGATAAACGATAGGCTGAACCATGATGTGAGATAATCACAGCCGTAAACCAGGGCACGATTTAAAGCCGTTGCGTCATCAGTAAGGACGATATCACAGTGAACGGTCTTGCTGTGCAGTGATTGAATAGCGTGTTAAACATTTTAACCACGCATTAGCGGAAAGCTGTTTGCAAATCCCCAGGGGACTCTTGAAAGGCACTGGCTGCCGTAGACAGGTACCATCCAGACCCCTGTTTCAGCATGGCGTACTATTGAAGATCTCAAATGATCTGAGCATAATGAGTGAGGTTATATTTGAAATATCGCTGCTCTCTAATCAGATTCAAAGCCTGTTTAAGGTGATGCTTTGCTTTATGTGCCCTCCATGGCCTTCATCATTTAGGATGTTGTTCATATCACATACAGATAAGATATTAAGAATAAGATAACAAGTACGCCGCTTTTCTCTCTCCCCCCCCTCTCTCTCTGTTGTTGTTGTTGTTGTTGTTGTTTTGTTGTTGTTTTTTTTTTAATAGGCTAAATTAACAGGTAATGTCGTCAGTCTCAAATAGGTGGTTACTTTGTCTTGAGTAGATAGCCTGGTGCCTAGCATAGCCCACTTAAATCTATGGCGTTAAACGTGAAAGCTTTAGACTGCATAGCGGCTGACCAATGGGAGGCAGTTTAGGATGTCTGCTGACAGACATCTGACCAATCCTGTTTCAGCATCACTGTCCCGACTTCTCTGTGTTGCTTGCGTCACATTTATCATCTCGCATCGCGCGTTATAGAAGGGAGACCACGAGCAGCACCTATTGTGAAATTACCATATGGTTAAGATTTAATCTTCTTTGTAGCAAAAAAGCTTTATCCTGTCTTATTCTGCTGATTTATAATGCAATGTGCTGGGGAAAAAAAGGGGGAATTTAAAGAAATAGTTCACCCAAAAATGAAAACTTTCTCATCATTAACTCATCATTATGCCGTCTCAGATGTGTATGAATTACTTTCTTCAGCAGAACACAAATTAAGATTTTTAGAAGAGTATCTCCACTCTGTTGGTCCAAACAATGCAAGTGAATGGTGGCCAGAACTTTGACGCCCCAAAAAGCACATAAATGCAGCATATAAGCAATCCATATGACTCCAATGGTTTAATCCATGTCTTCAGAAAGGATATGATAGGTGTGGGTGAGAAACAGATCAATATTTAAGTCCTTTTTTACTATAAATTTGCCTCTCTGCCCAGTAGGTGAAGATATCCACAAAGAATGTGAGTCGCCTAAAAAAAAAAAAAAAAAGAAAAAAAAAAAGAAGAAAGTGAAAGTGTAGATTTACAGTAAAAAAAAAAAAAAAGAAAAAAAAAGACTTAAATATTGATCTGTTCATATCGCTTCTGAAGATGTGGATTTAACCACTGGAGTCATATGGATTACTTCTGCTGCCTTTAAGTCTTTTTGGGAGCTTTAAGTTCTGGTCACCATTCACTTGCAATGAATGGACCGACAAAGTCTAAAAATCCTTGTTTGTGTTCTGCAGAACAAAATCATACATATCTGGGATGGCATGAGTGTGAGTAAATGAGAGAATTTTCATTTTTGGGTGGATTATACCTTGCTGTTTGTCAGTGTCACTCATTCCAACACCAAGATGCACAATTAAAACATGATTAAACACAAACACATTGGCATTTGACATTTTAGAGAAAACTAGACAACACATTTAATCATGCAACATAAATCATTCAAATCAACTCAACAAAGGCTCATAAACTCATATTTCCCTCCAGGTATTTAGTTAATAAGCAACCACCACAAGTTCCACAGTTTCATAGTTCTGAATATTAGTCACATTAACTCTTTGTAAGATAACTGACATAGCTGTACTGTTACTGAGCCTTAACACAAAGCGTTCAAACACCATGCATTAGTAGATCATCAAGCAGAATTGCCAAGATAAATGGTAATAAATCACCCAATCCTTGCCTCTAGACATAGCACTATAATAAAGGCTCTTCTGTAATTAAATTCTTATAGTCAAATTAATTCCATTTCACGGTACAGTTCTATAGAGCTTTTTACAAAACAGATCAAAGCAGCTGCCCAAGGATCAGTATCTTAAAAACACCCAGTAAACAACTGAGGTTGAGTGAAGCCATAAAAATCTTACTATTACAAATGATGTTTGGCATTGCAACACAGGTGTGGTCGAGAGGTAGGATAATGATTGTTCATGACAGAGAAGAGATAGATCAAGGCAGATGCAAGGATGTAGGGACTCAGTTTGAGTTAATTGTGGTTAGTTCCAATTCAGTGGTGTACTTTGTGCTAATAGCAAAAGCAACAGAATCCTCATCGCACACATTTGTTGTAATTTACTTTGTGAGATGTTGCCAAAGGTAATTTAGCTGAGAGAGTGGATGAACAAAGGGGTTACCAATAAGTAATTAGTATGCCAATTAACTGTAATGTCACTCAGCGCTTTGTAAGACTGTTGATCAGATGGTTAATTCACATTGTGCAATTGCTACTTTTGCATTTGAGGAAAAATGCATACATCTATAAAGAGTAACATCTTTAAATGCAGTCTTCAGAAATCCTCCCTTGTTCTGATCAAAAGCTGCAGTGAGCCACACATCTATGCTTTGTAAGGATGGATATTTTAAATATCCTATGTTCTGCCCTGTGATAAACAACTGGAACAACAAGATCTGTACACACTTCTTCCTGCGAATATCAGGGAAACAGAATGCCAGCATTGATAAATAATTCCTGCATTATTTATGCTAGGCAAACACAGACAGGTGCTTCAACACTGACCACAGACATTGGACATTTGAACCATTCCTATTTGGTGAAGAAATGGTCTAGAAGTATATAAAGAGATTGACATAAGTTGCATTTTTCAAATTTTTTTTTTTTTTTTTTTGGTATCCTGGGCATAGTTATCAGTTGAATGTTTGAAGCCACCTATGAGCAGACTTGGGGAGTAATGGATTACTTGTAATGACGTTAGATAATCAGGATACAAAAATTAGGTAACTGTAATCCGTTACATTTACATAAAAAAAAAAGGGATTGCTGTCAGGATTACAAGTTTTAATTTTTGACAAATGAAATAGTGCATTTTCCTGACATAAAGTGATACAGACAGCTGTTTGTTTAGAGTGAGAGATGGTTTAGATGCACGTTCGTACACAGCTGTGATGGCCATGGGAGAAAATGTATTATTTGCTCTTTAAAAGAGAAAAGTGAACAACATTAATGTTCAGTGGAATTTATGCCTTGCAGCTATGTAGACGCTCTCATTATCCAATGACCTGAGAATCTGAAGGTAATAAGAGCCACACAGAAATCACATTAGCTAGGTTAGCTAAAATTTGTTAATATTAAAATGCATTAAAATAAGTTAGCCTTGTGCTCAAAGAAATCCGTAACCCTCATCATTCGGCGGGAGCAGGAATAGCTGCCAATACTGACACGATTTGTGCAATCATTGCTGGTACGGCATAGAAATCACCTGGTTTACATGGTTGCAAATGCGAACTTTTGTTCTGTTCCGTATTGAAGCTGAAAAAATGGCCCCTCCCCCAGGTGAACGGTACTTAAACCTTCATTTAAGAAAAACAAGTTTTGAATACAACAACAATACAAAAATGAACTGAAAAAATACCCCTGGAAAACCTGCTAAGACTTTCATTCCTTTTTCACCTCTGATGATTTTGCATCCCTGATCATTAACAAATCCATATTGTACACATAAATACCAAATTAATTAAAATGTGTTTTAAGTTCTTAAGAAAGAAAGTGAAGTGAAGAATGTATCTGACTTTGATAAATTGTTGTTTAAAACAGTTCAAATGTCTGGGTGAGGTAGACATTCTGGCAAATGTAACATGTTCAACACTTATAGTAATTAGGAATAAGTAATTGAAAAGACACACTAAAAGTTTAAATCTGTTTTGATCTATTCTTTATAACTAGATTTTGTTTTCTTTTTGGAATCAAAACTTTTTTTCCCCTTTAAAATCCTCCTTAAACATAAACAGAGAAATCAGCCATGAACTGTTAGCTGTGATACTTGACTTTGGATCATGAGCAAGCAGAGGAAAGACACTCTTCAGCATTAATTATGACAATAATAACGATGATGATGATAACGTGTTATCTACCTATTGAATACAGTCTGAAGTTGATGAATAGTGCAAATTCCCCATACACACTAACTGCAATGCATGGTAGAATTACACTTCGCAATGTTTTTGAATCGGAGGTTTATCCTGTCAGATTTAGGGGCCATTTACACAACAATATTTTCAACTAAAAACATTTTATGCATTTTGGGGCCTCAAAATGCAAACTTCTGAAAACGGGTTACAAAGTGCACGTTTTTGAAAATTATGCCGCTATCATCTCAGTGTAAACATACAAAAACGATGACGTCACGCGCACACGTATTACGTGTTCAGTCTATAGGCATGCACGCGAGTACTTCAAAACAACGCGCGAGACATTCAAAACTACAATGGCGGACTACAGGACTGTGTTTGTGCTGCTCAAGATTATAAGTTTATTGATGCTTCTCCAGCAAAGTGTAGATTTACTGATTCACTTCTACGACCAGCGATCGCCATCTTCATTGTTTGTATTCACCGCTTTGTGGAAGAATGCTTATGTGCACAGGCGCGTAGTGTGTCTTTACAAAGTGACATCGCCAACTACTGGCCCGGCATGCATAATACAGTGGTTTTGGTTGTTTCCGCGGATCCGTGTGAACGGGGACCGTTGTTGTCTGTACGCGAAACTTTTCAAAAACGCAAAGGAAAAACTTTTTCGTTTTTAGTACATTGTTGTCGTGTAAATGTACCCTTAGTTTAATGTTAACCAAGACATAATTCAGTGCATCTGTTCGTATTATATTTGCTTTATGGGAAATGTTATTTTTCTGTAGCAGACAGAGAACTCGCCTGATTTCTTTAAAAATACTTGTGGGGGCCTGGGTAGCTCAGCGAGTATTGATGCTGACTACCACCCCTGGAGTCGCAAGTTCAAATCCAGGGTGTGCTGAGTGACTTCAGCCAGGTCTCCTAAGCAACCAAATTGGCGCGGCTGCTAGGGAGGGTAGTCATATGTGGTAACTTCCTCATGGTCATGATTAGTGGTTCTCACTCTCAATGGGGTGCGTGGTAAGTTGTGCGTGGATCGCGGAGAGTAGCATGAGCCTCCACATGCGGAGTCTCCGTGGTGTCATGTACAACGAGCCACGTGATAAGATGCACGGATTGATGGTCTCAGAAGCGGAGGCAACTGAGACTTGTCCTTCGACACCCGGATTGAGGCGAGTAACTGTGCCACCACGAGGACCTACTAAGTAGTGGGAATTGGGCATTCCAAACTGGGAGAAAAGGGGATAAAATAAAATAAAAAATACTGAGTTGTTCTACATTAACAGCTATTTTCTGTTTTCTTGGTAGGGTGCGGTGTACATGTTTCTTTTCCTTAGATATAATAACAGCTACAACAGTACTCATAATATTACTCAAACATGTTCTGTTTGCATTCAAGGCATAATTTAAAGTTTTATAGATCACAGTGATTTTATCTTGACTTTATTTACATATGTGCCCTTGTGGTAATCCGAAAGTAACAAAAAATCATCTGCAGTCTGTAGGCTTGGTATCGATGCCTCATTCATGCATCGATAATCAGAAAATGTTCCTGATGATTATGATATATCGCCATTTTTTTCAGATATAAATAGGTGCTAGTTGTTGCTATATATATCGGTATCTGCGTCTATGTTTTCCGATATGCGCAGATATTAAAACTTTTTTCAGAACATACAATGCAGAAAACAATGCTTGGGTGATTTAGAATTGGTGTCATAACGTAGTTTGTCTAGCAGAGCGCACTCTGACTCCATTGTTTACAGAGCTGAGCTGACGTTGGTTCTGTGGACAGGGCAGAGTTAAGCGGTGCAGAGTTAAGAGGTGTCTTCTCGGTAAATGTAATATTTAAAAGCCTGGTTTTCCACCAGATTACGGTGTAACACCGCTGCCATGAGTTATTGTTTGTGACTGTTTTGTTATACATTAACAGTAAAATATTGCTGATGATGTTTTGATAAGCAAGAAAACTGTACTTTAGTACAATTTAGAGGTACTTGTACTTTACTTGGAGTATTACCATGGCATTTTCTATTACTTTATACTTCCACTCCACTACATTTCAGAGGGAAATATTGTACTTTTTCCAATGTTGACAATGTATAATAATAATGTTAAATATTCTTTAATAAAAATATTTAAGAAAGCAGCCTTCTGAGTACCTTTTTATAGTCATATCGGTGCACAATCCACATAGAAAAGGTCTGTTTTCATTCCAGCTTAAACATTAACTCTATCAGCCACCATATCAGTAATTGGTAAACTAAAATCAGTATCGGTCTCAAAAATCCCACATCGGTCTGGCTCTGCTTCTCAACACAACTTTTGTAAAGTGTGAGTGTAACTTAAAGAGGGTCACACACAGGACGTGTCTAGTGGATGACATGGCACTTCCTTAAATTAGAAACAATTCTTTTCTATGAAGGTACGCATACCGCCGCCGCCGCTCGGCATCTGTCGACAGCACCCAGTTACAACCGGAGGCTGCTCAAAATTCTTCAGCGCCACATTCAGTTTTCCATTAAATTTGACCCAAATCATTATCAAAGGACATAGGATGGATAATATATTGAGTTTATGAACTTTTCATGTAGCCTACACAATGTATTTTTAGTTACAAATATGTCTTTTTGTGGTTTGACTGCTTGAATAAAACCTATTCAAAGCGATACAGAGAAATTGTCATTTCGCATCTACACCAGTTTCAAACACTAACCTGCAAACTCATTAATGGCACTTTGTTCATTCTTGAAGAAGTACAAAAAACCTTTGTATCTTGTGTGTATGGTAAATAGATTCACAACTTTGGACTGCCACCTGCACCGCATCGATGCCTTGTCCTACCCACAACGCAGCACTTCTCGTCCGGTGTACGACTGGGCTTTATTATTTATTATTAAGTACTAGGGGTGTAACAATACACTAAGCTCACGATTCGGTACGGTTCACGATACACAGTTCATGGTTCGATACTTTAAATATTTTGAAAAAAAAAAGAATACTGAAATGAAAACAATGCATTTATTTCCTGAAACATCAACAATGTTCAACAAACAGCATTCTTTCCTATTTGTACATTTTGCAATCAAAACTGCAGTAACGGGAATATTAAGTAATGACAGCTTAATAAATGCTAGACATAAATGATCTTTATGTAAAAATAAACAATCTTCAAACAGTTTCTTTTGGATAAATTAACACTAACAGTAGTGAAAGTTTAAATTTCCTTCTCTGTAAATTACAAATAGAATTGGGCTGTCATTGAAAAATAAACTAGCTTTAGTATGAAATTAGAATTAGGAAATTTGCACCCTAAACTTCTTAGTAGAACTACTAAAGTAACAATTAAACTAAACTTTAAAAGGTAAAACGTAAACAAATAGTCTTGAAACAAATTAGGCAGAATCCGTCATTGCCGACCACAGAAAATGGCCTTGTGTCCTTTGCCATAAAAACGCCTATGCATCTGGTTATTTCTTGCGCTCTTGCACATGAATGTGACAACGGGGCTGTAAAACTACTTTGCAAAGATGTCTGGCATTTGATCACTCCCTTTGTCATATGCTGCTCACGGAGTTTATCGTTGTGGTGATGTTGTACGTGCAGCATCATATTGGACATATTGGAAGATGTGTACTTTATAGTTCTTTTACAGTATTTACATGCCATTCTTGTTTTATCTGTAATCTTTTGGTCGAGCAGTTGTGTAACAGGAAAACCATAATGTTGTCATACATCTGACTTAATAGGATGGGGCATCCTCTATTTCCCGTCAGTTTCACCCGCACTCATTATTCAACACCTTTCTGGCAGCAGCTGCTGCTATGCTATGACTCTGTTCACGTCACCACGTGACGTAGGCGTAGGACTTTGCGCGTCATGCGTATAGGAGAGAACAGACAAAAAAAAAAAAAAAAAATTGAAAAAACTGTCCGGTCTCCATGACACATATCATCGTTTTTTGAACTGCGATACATTGCGATACACAATATATTGTTACACCCCTGTTAAGTAGAGTAAATGTTATATCACCCCTTTTTGGTCTCCTAAAGCCATTACGCCAGACTACATTAAACTGGCCAACTTGTGAATTGGAATGCACACAAATTAGGCTTTTAATATAAATGTTGGCTAATGTTAATACATCGATGCCTCAAAAACGTATCAAGAAAACAACGTGCCGATCAATTATCAATATTTAAAGATGCTCTAAAGATGACATTAAATCTTAGATATACTAACTACATCAACATACATCTGTACCTGTGCTCAAGATGCTAGAGTAAAATTAGTTATATACAAATATTAGTATATGCTATGTTATACCTGCTTTATAATACAGATGCTGGGACAACCACTCATTGTCTGAATAAGACTTTCACTGTGGGTCACTAAAAACATTCCAGATGAACTGGAGAACATTATTTTTTGGTAGGCAAAATAATTTTAGCAAAGATCTTTTTTTTAGCAAAGATCAGTGAGAAAGAGTTGCCATAGCCTGTGCTGTGTGCCATGTTTGCTGTCGATCAGGGTTGACTACAGAGAATTAGCCTGAGGTTGTGTAGGTAGCTGCAGGTCATTCTCTAATCTGGGTGTATTTTTAACCTCTATCCTCACACTGGTGCACTGCCCAAAATGTTCTTTAATGAGCTGTATCTCATAGTAAGATAGTCTGTCTCTCAAAATAAGAGACAATCAGACATACTCTGGATAAGCAGGGCTGCATAAAAGTGGACTGAATCCTGCACAGATTGCCAGGTTTACATAATAGGTGAACACTACCTTTAATGCATAAACCTTAAGCTGGAGACTTTCCTGGCACAATCAGAATGATGCCTGGTTGCAAGAAATATTACTGAATATAATCTTACAAGTGCATGCAGTCACTGTACTACACTGCAGTCTCTGAAAAATACTGCCACTGCCCTTGAGGAATAATCTTTATGAATGAGATTTGCTCTAACTGCATTCATCAGTTAACACTCAAGTCCAAAAATTCTTTGACAGAACTTAAAGCCTTTGCCAACCACCACAGCTGAAAGCACATAAGGAATTAGCCTATACAAATGCAGTTCAAAATTTGACCTCTAAAAGAGCAGTCACCTTGTTTCTATTTTCATTAAGAGTAACCCCAAAGAAGAGATTGTATTTGATGTTTGGAGAGGGAAGTAGAGAAAGAACAGATACCTCTGGCTAAAGCCCTTTTCACCATGTCACAAATTGTAACATCAGCCACGAGTTTGCTCAGCTTTAGCCCCGCTCAGATCTTAAACACAACAGCAATTAGAAGTGCTTGCCAGATAATTACTCGCAACAAAACGAAGCAGTATTTCAATATAACACTACACTCGGGTAAATTCATGAAACAGCTAAATGGAAAATAATACATGTAAATAATACATAGCATAAATTTAGTACTTTAATTTAAAACGTGACAATTTGCAGGGCTACGGACTGCGACTAAATGGTCGCATTTTGTGACCGTTTTCCGAGCCGGTGAGACAAAGTTTTGTTACAGGTCGCACTGGTGCAACTACAATGTTGGCCAACTCTCCCTCTTCCTCTTTCTCTCTCTTCGTTTATGTGCTGCCATTTTCTATTAAGCAATATCAAATGGCAAACGCATCAAATGCGGAATGAAAGAGCGCTATCCGCTACCCGGACCAATTATCAGCACGGCTCAATGGACAGAGCAGCGTGATCACAGAACTTGTGCGTTCACTTTCGGATTATTACAGCGTTGTAAGAACCAGTGAGAAGAACAGTGCGAGCATGGAAAAGTTGCGTTTACTCGCAGAAACGGTCTCGAGCTCTCAACGCACAGCACTGATCATTATAGCGCTGCCTGCGAGAACCAGTGAAGCTCGGCGTGGAAAACAATTGAATTTGTCGTTTTAGTCGTTTTAGGGTTTGTTGACATTACATCATCATGGCTATGAGTTTGTAAAATTGGCTATAACTTTACACAGAAAAGGTTACTTGTGGTAACTTCACTTTACTTGAATGTAAAATGAAAGTAAATCACCTGAATTTGCGATCCAAATTTCACACTATGCGACTAAAATGTCTGTAATTAGTCACTGGCTGGTAAACGTTCAGATTTCACTCACCAGTAATTGTGTATTATAGTGGGGAAGTACAGTAGTTCAGCACAGTGTTGAGAGTAAAATTTTGGTTGCGCGTGTCCAAAGACAAGATCCACACAATCCATTTTTCACTGAATAATGTCTCTTTTATACCTTTTCTGTTCTTTACAGTCAGTTGTTGATAAAAATAAAAATGTAATTCTAATCACGCATATCACAGATGAGGTAAAGCCATTTGAGTTCTCTCTCGTTAATATGTGCTTATTTACAGACACTTTTTAAAGAAATGCCTGTTTTCTTAAAGAGACAGTACTGTTTTTTGCACATATTTAATAAATCCATGTAAATATTTGTAAATAGTACAAATTATGCATGTAAACAATAAACAAGTGACAAAATATATGCAATATAATATCATATTTATTGCTAGAATACTTGGATTTGTTCATTTTTAAAAAGGTTAAATAAGACTAAAGTGGTGAAAAACTAATAAAATATAATTATAAAATGTATATTTTTGTAATGTACCTAGTTAGAAGGTCCCCAGTATAATTAACAGCATTATCTGGGAGAGAATTTCGTTCATATGCAAGCAAAATGGACATTATATAACTGCAATATACCCATTAGCGCCCGACCGATATTGTTTTTCCATATCGGTCGGGCTCTAATACCCATATGAATTGATATCGAATCAGAATCGAAAATTTCTGAATCGAATTGTGAAAACTGTACCAATACCCAGCCGTATTAACCAAGATTCATAAATTCTGTAAAATTATGTTATTCGTTGTCAGTTCATGACAATAACTAATGCAATAACTAATGTTAAGGAATAGAACCTTATTGTGAAGTGTTACCATTAGTTTTAAGGATAGAAATCACAAAAAATTATTCTAATTAAACAGTATTTTGAACTAGATGTCTAAAATTAACTAAAACCACTGCTTGAGAAAACACAATTGGTGTATTTTGACATCTTTTACTCCTTATAGTTAAAATATGATAAGGCCATGTGGCAACTAGCCTCTGTTTATCTTTAATTTAATTTAAAGTAAAATAAAATAGAGGGAATGAGATATGCAAGGGGTAGTTCACCCAAAAATGAAAACGTCCTGGTTACTTTCATAACCTCCATTCCCTGATGGAGGGAATGAGACGTTGTGTCATTGTAGTGACACTAGGGGTCACTCTTGGGAGCCCCAAACACCTCTGATCTTTGAAAAAGGCCAATGGGAATTGGTGAGTGGAATTTGCATGCCACTCCCCCGGACATACGGGTATAAAAGGAGCTGGTATGCAACCACTCATTCAGGTTTTGTGCTGAAGAGACAAAGTCCCGGTCATATCAGCGGGTAGTTCAGTATTGTGGCAGGAGGGACACAACGTCTCGTTCCCTCCATCAGGGAACGGAGGTTACGAAAGTAACCAGGACGTTCCCTATCTGTCACTCACTCGACAGTGTGTCGATGTAGTGACACTAGGGTTCCCTATACGAAACAATAAGCTGAACTGTGTTATGTGGACTGGCGGTGCGAGATGGGCAGACTGCTGTGTGCCTCGTAGCCAGCGCACCAGGCCATCATATAACCTCCCCCAACACTCTTATGAGCGTCGAACGGTCCTTCGGGAACGAGTCGACTGCCTAAAAAATAGGGACAGGCTAGCCCAGTTGTGGCCTCTTTTCCTCTTTTCTCCCCAAAAAGAGTGGAATTTGTTTACCGACTGGGGCCATAAGTGTCTACGTTGGGGGGGTGTCAATCCTAAGGGGGAGACACCGCAGAGACCACACCCTGCCCAGAGAGGGGGAGGGGGGTATTTTGAGTGGAAATATGTCACATGGCCTTACCGAGTCTTGTCGGAAGTATGTCATGTGGAGAAGTCCCATGGTAGGTCCTACCCGTGAGGGGAGGAATCCTACAAACATGGTGACTGGGGAACAATTAACCACTGCCCAAGGAAGATGCAGTTTACCAACAGGGAAACAATTTAGCGACAGATATACATCACATGGGGCCACCTATGTGGAACCAGCACATGTGGAGCATCTACCCCAGTACAGGGCTTAGTTAGCACATGTACTGGGCCGGCGGCGAGTTTCTCCGCAAACTCATCTGCCACAAGGCTAAGGAGGAAAGTCATCCAGAGATCACCACTTTGTGGGATTCAACAGCGCACGTCTTCACCTCAAAGGAGGGAAAGGCGCTATGCGCAAGTGGTACACCCGGCCAGCTGTCCCGGAACTTTCCTGTTCGTACCTGACAAAACACGGGACGAAACCGCCTCAACCCGGAGATTGTAGAACCTCGCAAAGGTGTTGGGTGTTGCCCAGCCCGCTGCTCTGCAGATGTCTGCTAGAGAGGCACCATTGGTCAGGGTCCAGGAGGCCGCCACACTCCTGGTAGAATGGGCTTGTAGCCCCACGGGGGGCAGCACATGCTGGGTGTGATATGTCGTCATGATGGCGTCAATGACCCAATGTATGATCCTCTGTTTGGAGACAGCTCCTCCTTTCCGCTGTCCACCAAAGCAGACAAAGAGCTGCTCGGAGTTTCTAAAGCTCTGCGTGCGATCCAAATAGATGCATAAAGCGCATCTAAGCGGACACAGCAACGCCAAGGCTGAGTCTGCCTCCTCCTGGGGCAGCGCTTGCAGGTTCACCACCTGATCCCTAAATGGGGTCGTGGGAACCTTGGGCACATAGCCCGTTCAGGGTCTCAGAATCACGTGAGAGCAGCCAGGACCGAACTCCAGGCATGTTTCGCTGACAGAGAACGCCTGCAGGTCCCCTACCCTCTTGATGGAAGTGAGCGCAGTCAGAAGGGCAGTCTTCAGAGAGAGTGCATTTAGCTCGGCTGACTCCAACGGCTAAAAGGGAGCTCCCCGTATTCCCTGAAGGACTACAGAGAGATCCCATGAGGGAATGAGGCACGATCTGGGGGGGTTCAACCTCCTAGTGCCTCTCAGGAACCTGATGATCAAGGCGTGCTTCCCCAAATGCTTACCATCCACTGCATTGTGATGTGCCGAAATGCCGGCTACATACACCTTCAAGGTGGAGGGGGACAGCTACCCCTCCAACCTCTCCTGCAGGAAGGAAAGCACCGATCCGACTGCGCATCTCTGGGGGTCTTCGCATAGGGAAGAACACCACTTAGCGAACAGATGCCACTTCAAGGCATATAGGTGCCTCATAGAGGGAGCCCTAGCCTGAGTGATTGTGTCTACCACCGCGGGTGGTAGGCCACTTAGGTCTTCCACGTTCCATCCAGGGGCCAGACATGGAGGTTCCAGAAGTCTGGTCGCGGGTGCCAGATGGTGCCCCGTCCCTGAGAAAGAAGGTCCTTCCTCAGGGGAATTCACCGGGGGGGGGGCTGTCGTGAGGAGCGTGAGGTCCGAGAACCATGTCTGGGTGGGCCAGTAAGGTGATACCAGAACGAGCAGCTCCTCATCCTCCCTCACCTTGCACAGGGTCTGTGCAAGTAGGCTCACTGGGGGGAATGCATATTTGCGTAGTCCTGGGGGCCAGCTGTGTGCCAGCACGTCTATACCGAGGGGTGCCTCGGTCAGGGCGTACCAAAGTGGGCAGTGGGAGGATTCCCGGGAAGCAAACAGGTCTACCTGTGCTCGACCGAATCGACTCCAAATCAGCTGGACCACCTGGGGGTGGAGTCTCCACTCTCCCCTGAGCGTAACCTGTCATGAAAGTGAGACCGCTACGGTGTTGCGGTCGCCCGGGATGTGAGTGGCTCGCAGCGACTTGAGGTGCCGCTGACTCCAGAGGAGGAGACGGCGGGCGAGTTGTGACATGCAACGCGAGCGTAAGCCTTCTTGGCGGTTGATGTATGCCACCGTTGCCGTGTTGTCTGTCCGAACCAACACATGCTTGCCCTGGATCAACAGCCGAAGCCTCCGCAGGGCGAGCAGTACTGCCAACATCTCGAGGCAGTTGATGTGCCAACGTAGCCGTGGGCCAGTCCAGGAGCCGGCGGCTGTGTGCCCATTGCATACGGCGCCCCAGCCCATCTTTGAGGCATCCGTCGTAACCACGATGCGCCTGGAGACCTGCTCTAGAGGAACCCCTGCCCGTGGAAATGCTAGGTCGTTTCAAGGGCTGAAGAGGCGGCGACAGATTGGCATGACAACCACGCAATGTGTCCCGTGGCGCCATGCCCATCTCGGGACTCGAGTCTGAAGCCAGTGCTGAAGCAGTCTCATATGCATCAACCCAAGCGGTGTGGCCACCGCTGAGGATGCCATATGCCCCAGGAGCCTCTGACAGAGTTTCAGTGGAACTGCTGTCTTCCGCCTAAACAGAAATATCTTCAGTAGCAATATAATAGGTGTGGGTGTGAAACAGATCAATATTTAAGTCCTTTTATACTCAATCTCCAATTTAACTTTCACTTTCAGAAGTTTTTGGAGCTACAAAGGTCTGATCACCATTCACTTGCATTGTGAGGACATATAGAGCTCAACTATTCTTCTTAAAATCTTTGTTTATGTTCTGCTGAAGAAAGAAAGTCATACACATCTGGGATAGCATGAGGGTGAGTAAATGATGAGAGAATTTTCATTTTTGGGTGAACTATGCCTTTAATGGTTATAAACGTGCAATCAGCACTGTTCCAAAAATGGACTGAGTTTGCATGTCCGCATGTAAAGCTTTTGCAGTGGGAGAAAATCTTTGCTGGCTGATATTTTGTGCTTGTAAAAGTGAGTTCTATCATCCTGCGCTTTTCCAACATTGTGCTGCGTTTGGTTAAAAATCACTGGATCTAGCAGAATAGATTCTGCTACCGTCATTAGTCTAAAACTGCCATTAGGCTGCAGATTCAGTTTATTTAGCTGCTCTAAATTACATTGGAAGCACTTCTAGTGCAAACAGCTTTGGCCAGATGTGATCCCTTGCAGGTAGCTTCATTAGTCTTTGTCCGCTACAGGTCTTGATGCACTCAGCTGGAAAAAAGTGAGCATAGACAAAAACAAAGATGAAGAAGTCAAGGACTTGATGGTCTTGCAATTCATAGACCCACTTAGTCGGAGCTGATAACGCAGGACCAAAAAAATATTTGTTGTTCAGGATACTTCCATCTCACAACCTTTTTTGGATCATTTTGGCATAATTACACGCAAGCTCTGCATTTTTGACATGGTAACAAGGCAGAACAGGCTGATGTGAATCTTCTCTCGCATCTCGATTGGATTGTCAGCACTGGAGACAGGACTTTACTGCATTTGTGCGCCATATGATTAAACCATGGCCTCACTGGAGCTCTCAGCCTCACAGATTGAGATGTCCTCTATTACACTAATTCACTCTTCTTGCAAGATATTTGAAGTCCTCCCAAAAACCTGTCTGTTGACATGGAGCTACTTAAAAGAGGGACATATCATTTTGTCCTTCACTGCAGTACATCTCAGTGTCACATCTGTCTTTAAAATTAATAACCTTGCTGGTTTTGTTCAAATTTAGCAATCTTTTTTTTTTTTTTTTTTTTTTTGCATCTAACATTTGGTTCTGGTAGAATACATGCTGACATGCAAATGCAGATGCTTGTAATGGATGACTATTAGCAACATCTTGTCATCTGTTTCTCAAGCTTCCTGTTAGCTAGCACAGTGAAGAAATATCTCGGTTAGAGTGAGCATGAGCAATATCAGACCCTGTTTTTAACTTAAAGCAACCAGCAACATGAGTTCAGTCTTCAAATAACACTGATAAATCGGTCCCATAAAAATGTGCATTCTGCTGCAGCCGTCCTTTGTACACAAAGAACAATGCAATGACATGTCAAGGTTGGAGGGGGCTGTATGCATAGAATGGATTGTTCTGAGCAGAGTGAGGTCAGTGCTTCTCAATTCCAGTGGGCGGGAAAATAAAATGATGCTCAGCATGCCTTCCCAACATACGACCTTCTATTCTTCAAACAATGCTTGTAGATGTCATGCGTAACAAAACAATGTCTCTCGCATGTAGAAGAACTGGACCAACCTGAACAGATTGCTAAATATAAATGCAGACACCCAGAACTGCTTATTATTTGTTTTTGACTTTAACTATTTATGCAATGAACTGACTAGAGGAATCATCTCTTGCTTTATTGGTGTCAAATGGGGTGATCAGAACCTCTGGAGCTCCTTGTCCACCTATTTCACTGTAGCTCTCGGAAACAAAAGTCACACACATCATCCAGGAGATGACATTGGATGAAAGAGACATGCCCCATTGGCTAACAATTTGGGAAAATTTTGCCATCATAATTAATAAAACCTTATTGGTTTTAGTGTTGTTAGTACCCTTGAATATAAATCATTTTTGTGTCATTTTGTCTGAGTTTAATATACATATAAATTTATATATACACAAACATTTACAGATTTCAGATCATTGTATCACAGTGAACCAGAGGGTAATTTGTTTCTTTCAGCTGAGATAAGTCAGTTATCTCAACTTTCGAAATAAGGTGCAGATGGAGAGTTAAGGAAACAAATGTATTGCAAATCACATTTAGGCAGATCAAAATGTCCTCAAAATTGAATTAGATTGCACTGTGTATAATTCCAGCTACCAGAGTGCAATACAGCACTGCCAGAAATGATGAGGTCCTAAAAGCAACACAAGCTGTCAAAATAAGCCCAATAAGCTGTTTGTGATGAAAAGCTCCAACAACAGTTTTATTTCATTTCATTTTGGCAACAGAGAAGTCATGAGTATAGGCTTAAGGAAATACAATAACATATTTCTGTCATGTTTGATGCATTTGGAAAGCAGCACTTGAAGCAGTGAAACATGCGGAGCCAAATAGATTACATTCTGAGGTCAGGATTTAATGTGATATGAATAAAGGAAACATCACAACCTATTTGTTTTTCACAGAGCAAATAGTATCCTAGACCAATATGCAAATGTATTTAGACTAGGATTGTGAGCTCAATAGCTACAGTTTCTGAGACACCCCCACTTGGAAAGAATCCTAATTTTGCCCACACATCATAACGGAAATATATTACAGTCAGAATAGTCACTGGTCCAGTAAGAGGGTGTGTGTCTTACCATATGCAAAGTCTGGTAATTTGACTATGCAACACAGGCATGCGTGTTGTCGTACAAAGCAAAAGCATGCCAATACTTGGTTATTATAGTTGGGTACAGTCTGACATATGGACGTTTCAATGAGAGCAAATAAATAAGTTGTATTTAGCATTAGAAATGAGAGCTATTTCTTTATAATGTGAGAATTTCTAATTTGCTTTCTCCACCACTTGACTCAATAGAGAAATAATATCTTAGGATTATAGCTTCAAACTGGATTTTAAAGGAATATTTCAGGTTCAATACAAGTTAAGCTCAATTGACAGCATTTGTGGCATAATGTTGATTACCACAAAAATGTATTTCTACTCGTCCCTCCTTTTCTATAAAAAAAAAAGCAAAAATCAAGGTTACAGTGAAGCACTTACAATGGAATTGAATGGGGGGGTTAAAAGCAGAAATGTGAAGCTTTATTTTTTATTTTTCTATTATTTGAGCTGTAAAGTTGTTTAAATTGTAATTTTCACAGTCGTTTTAGGATTTTAGGTTTTGTTGACATTAAATCATCATGGCAACACAGATGTAAAATTGACTATAACTTTACACTGAAAAGGTTAAGTGATTTTATTACACTAAAAACATGTTAACATGCATATTGTTTATGTCTTGTGGCTATACTTTTGAAGCAGTAAGTATTTTAACATGGCTCCATTCACTTCCATTGAAAGTGCCTCACTGTAACTTCGATTTTTGCTTTTTTTTTTTTTTTAAAGAAAAAGGGGGACAAGTTTAAATACATTTTTGTGGTAATCAATATTATGCCACAAATGCTGTCGATTGAGCTTAACTTGTATTGAACCCGGAATATTCCTTTTAATAATTTATATTAAATAATAATTCAGAATGAGTGAAATATGTTGTGAGCAGATGGTCAGGTTGTTGCAGAAACAAGTTTTTCCTTTGACCATACAAGTTTATTATTATTTATTTATTTATTTATTATTATTATTTTTTTTGTCATCTCCCTCCTTACAGGAAGAAGTCATTCCTCTTCTCTGCACTCTACGCTGCCTGCATACTGGGTGGGCGGCATGTAATGAAACAAAGGGAGAAGTTTGAGTTGAGGAGACCTTTGGTACTGTGGTCTTTAACACTTGCAGTCTTCAGGTAAATAATACTGGGTCTTGCATGCAAATTTGTGTTTTACCAAAGAAATGCTCTCCCAACAAAACTGTAGGAATGCAACTTCCCATTTGCCTGAAGCTCCTGTCAATGCTGGACTAAAACTTACATTTGCTTAAATTTAACACATTGCTTTGGGAGGATAGAAATAGAAATATAAAATATGTAAATTACTCCAATACAGACTAGATAACCTGGGAAGTAGGTAAACAAGCAGTGATGTTGTAACACCACAGGCAATACAAACACTCACTTCATGATGCATCAATTCTTATGTCATAATGCGGCAAATGCAACCCAGTCAATAACAACGTAAGATAAAAGCGAAGTATTGGAGGCCTACTTCCCTTATGTTCTCAAATTTTGCTAACAGATTGTAGTTTAAAAGATTGAATCCTATCACTAATTTGAGCATTCCAGTCAGAATTACATTACATGGCACATTATAATACAACAATGCTGTATTAGTTAAGTGAATACTGTGTAGTAGGGTGTATTCATAAACTGTTTCATGTTTTAGCAGATTAATGGTGTGCCTTGTAGGAAGAAAAACAAGCCACTTCCTCATTCTTTTCATAAAGACCTGCATACTGTATATGGTACAAAAGAGGCCTGCAAATATGATTCTGTGTTGATTTTGCACCTCACTATTTCATCTAACTCATGTTAAATCATTTCACCATGTTACCCATTTTTTTATGTAAAGGGATCAGCTCTACAGTGACTGTAGAAAAGAGAAGACACAGATTGTTACCTCATTTCCAGGTTTTTCATATGATCCAGTCATTAGAAATTAGTGTTGTAGAAACTTATAAACAGGAACCTGATCTTCAATTAAGTGGGTCCACCTACACAATGAAATAAACTGTCAATGAATAATGTAATAAACCGTCAACCAGTTATTAAAATAAAGCCTTGTTATTCGTATTGCTTATTAGTACTGTTATGTTTTGCAGAAACCCTAATAGTGCCAATAAGCCCTAAATTACAGACTATTTCAAAAGCTCATTGTATCTGATTCAGTTCTTGTGTTCTGTTGTACTTCCTTCCATTAGTATATTTGGTGCCGTCAGAACTGGAGGCTATATGATGTACATCTTGATGACCAAAGGCCTAAAGCAGTCAGTCTGTGATCAGAGCTTCTACAACGGACCAGTCAGCAAGTTCTGGGCCTACGCTTTTGTTCTCAGCAAGGCACCTGAACTAGGTGAGAACATTTATTTCAGTTTCATGGGTTAGGATTTCTTTAAGCTGTGTGTGTGTACAACACATGCAACACTGGAGGGTGTATCCTACTTAACCTACTGTATAAGTCTCTGTTGAGTTTCAATATCACTAAACACTTATATTTAAATCACACAAAATCACACTGGTGTAAAAGAGTGGAATGTCATTTAATGAACAATTATATTTTTTCATGAATGTTGCATTTTTATAAACCAAAACTGGATACTGTTTAATCCTCAGGCTATATTTAAAGGGATAGTTCACCCAAAAAATGTAAATTCTCATCATTTACTCACCCTTATGCCATCCCAGATGTGTATGACTTTCTTTCTTCAGCAGAACACAAACAAATATTTTTAGAAAAGTATCTCAGCTCTGTAGGTCCTTACAATGCAAGTGAATGGCTATCAGACTTTTGTAGCTCCAAAAATCACATAAAGGAAACATAAAAGTAATCCATATGACTCCAGTGTTTAAATCCATATATTCTGAAGCAATATAATAGGTGTGGGTGAGAAACAGAACAATATTTAAGTCCTTTTTTACTCTAAATCTCCACTTTAACTTTCAGATGTGAAAGTGAAACTAAACAGGCACCACATGTGACTTTCAGATGTAAAAGTGAAAGCAGAGATTTAGAATAACAGGACTTTGATCTGTTTCTCACGCACACCTATTATATTGCTTCTGAAGACATGGATTTAGCCACTGGATTCTTATGGATTATATCCATGTTTCCTTTATGATTTTTGGAGCTACAGAGGTCTGGTCACCATTCATATGCATTGTATAGACCTACAGAGCAGAGATATTCTTCTAAAAATCTTTGTTTGTGTTCTACTGAAAAAAGAAGTTCATGCACATCTGGAATGGCATGAGGGTGAGTAAATAGAATTTTCATTTTTGGGTGAACTATCCCTTTAAGGTAATGCAGTTAGACTACATTCTCACAATGATGGACTGCTGCTGATCTTGCAACATCAACATATTTGCAGGTGCAGCCACTGTATCTTATTAAAAACAAGAGTAAGGACAAGGACGGAAGAATAAAGTTGAAGACTATGAATTTAATACATTCAGCTGCTCCAGTCTAGTCAGCCACAGTGACAAAGCGCTACTGAGAAACCTATTTAGTGTCCATCTGCATGAATATAATTGGTTGTGAAAGAGTAACAGAACTCATTGTTAATGTGAACCTTGCAGCATAACCCAGAGTCTGGAGATCTGGGATAGTGGTTCTATTTTCCACCTGCCTGGGCCTATTGTGGTTCCCATGCCCTGGCAGTTGGTGGGTTACCAGCCCCTTTGTCGAGAAAAAAAAAAGGCAGCATTGAGACAATGTCAGGATCCTAGAATCACGTCAAGCGTGATGACTCATGATGCTCTGTCAGTGATATACAGCAGGGGACACACCAACACACATAGACCTTTGACCAGCCGAAAACCCACACTTAGCTATGTCATACTAACGTATGAAAAACTTAGGGTGAACATAAATGCAGAAATATCTTAACTCAAAACTATACAGATTCAAGTAAACAAGTGCTACTCATTTAAATACAAATACAACTTAGTAAAGGCTAACTCTGACACGCTATACTCTGTAATATCTTCATTTTGCAACTGAAATAGCCAGGAATACCTGACTCAAATAAAGGTAAAATGTGTGATTTTTATTTTAATAATTTTTTTTACCACTAGCATCACCATACAGAATTTCTAAAATAATGACAGGCTTAGCAAACATTCCAACACACTCTCATGGTGAAATCATCAGGATTCGTACAACTTTTCTAAATTTGGCTAATTCGTATGATATTGTGTGACTGCATTCGTTTAAACTCCTACGCTTTCACTACAGCCAATGACATCGCTGGACATCATTTCCATATAATACGTAACAATTACTTGCTTCTATCACACAAAAAATTTTCCTATCATGTTCACACACTCTACTGATTGGTTAAGTTTAGATAAGGGGTTTGGGTTAGGGCATAATATTAATAAGTATGTCCTTAACGCTTCGTGTGCGGAACTTGCGCTTACTTCCGCATTAGACATCCGGGAACTTGCATGTGATGAAGTTGTACAAGTTTATGCGATCAACATTGTGCAAGACCATACAAATAGCCAACTCATAAATTATGTAAGAATTTTCATGAGATCGGGTTGAACATTCACCCCGTCTGCCAATGTAATCACAGGTCGTTCCATCCCAAACTTGTGCTATTGATTGCCATGCCATTGCTATGTCAGTTTTGCTATGTCGAAAGCACCACAGTGTTTACAGTTTTTGTGGAAATCAACTGGGACAGGAGAATGTTTTCTAACATTAAAAATTTTACACAGCTTAATGACTTAGTGACGTGCAGGGACTAATAACAAAATGTTTTTCATTTTGGTTCGTTCTGAGCAATAACTGTATTTTTTCGTTCCGTTTCATAAGTTCCACAGCCTCCTTTCCAAATGGTAACCAGTTAGAATAATGTTTTTTTGTTTTTGTTTGTTTGTTTGTTTGTTTTTTGTTTTTAAGACAATACTCTGTGCTAAGGGGTGGGTGAAATACCAATTGCAGTGTTGCCAGATCTTGCAAGAAAAACAAGCAACCTGTTCTGGAAAAAACAAGCTCAAAATAAATCAATTGCTCACCAAACTAAGCAAAAGTAAGCAATTCAATTTTTTTTTGTGTGTGTGGTGGATTTATCAGCATAGAAATAATAATAAGAATACAGTTAATTAACAGTTAAGTATCATTTTATTTACAGATCTGCTTCTCAGTCAAAATCCAGCAGCATCAAATCTGTATTAATGCATCATATCTAACAATAATTCAGTGAAGACTTGGAAACAACTGAGAAATGTAATTTTTTACCTCTAATAATATTTTCCTTGTATCTGGATTAGCTGTGCCTGTATATGTAGTAATTATACATAGTTGTTAAAAAGGTCTTCATTCAGAGAATGCAACATCCACATTGGGCAGTTAGTCAAAGAAATGTGTGATGCAGCAGTTTCCTTCAGGATCAAAGCACACGTTAAATTTTTTCAGGCAACATGAAGTGGTGTAGATCAAAAATTTACTGTGATAAACCCTTTGGCCTTTGGTTTCATGTAAAAATTATCGGAACGAAATTAACCATTTATAACCTGTTACCAGCATTTCAAAATCACTTTGTTCCTGTTTTCGGTTACGTTCTGCAAAAAAAAAATTTCATTTTTGGTTTTTATTCCCTGAACCGTTTTTTTGCCCCTGGTGACATGAAACAAAAGTTGTCTTATTGTATCATTTTTAATTGACCACTCTATTTGTATGTACTTCTACTTGACAAAACCTGTTTACAAAGTTTGATAAAGTCTTTTTACAATATAAACTTATGTTTTGTCTACTGAACACATAGATAAACTTTGTCCTGGCTAGATATTCTTTGGAAATGTACATTTTAACAACTTAATCTCTACACCTCTCAATATCAATAGCCTTACACCATCAGCATGTTAAAAAAACAAGTAGTGAGGTAGTTTACGAGAAAAGATAAGTAAATCAGCGACCAGGGATCAGATTTACATAAGATTCATAATGCTTAACTACCAATTTCTTCCTATTTTCTAACACACACACAAAAAAAGAAAGGTTAAGAATATATTGTATTCCTGACAAAAAGACTTCTAAAGATTGTTCTTAACTTTTTTCTTAAACCGTAACCATTTATAGCTAGATACCTTCATATTAACTACATATAATTTATCTTAAGATCTTTTTTTTTTTTCTTTCTTTTCCTGAATCGGTTTGTGAACAGTTTAAAAAAACACACACAAAAAAAACACCTAGTTTGAGGTGTTAAATTTACCATCAGTAACCAAGTTTCTTTTTTTAAATAACCACAATCTTTCTCAAATACATTCTTCACTCTCTCAATCCTCCAACTACATCTCCCTCTGATCTTGTATCTTGTATTTATACTTTCAGGAGACACACTATTCATTGTGTTGCGCAAGCAGAAGCTGATCTTCCTGCACTGGTATCATCATATCACAGTGTTGCTCTATTCCTGGTACTCCTACAAGGACATGGTGGCCGGTGGGGGCTGGTTCATGACCATGAACTACCTGGTGCATGCCGTCATGTATTCATACTATGCTCTTAGGGCTGCTGGTTTCAAAATCTCCCGCAAGTTTGCCATGTTCATCACTCTGACGCAGATCACTCAAATGGTGATGGGTTGCGTGGTCAACTACCTGGTGTATTCGTGGATGCAGCAAGGCCAAGAGTGCCCATCACATGTGCAGAACATTGTGTGGTCATCCCTCATGTACCTCAGCTACTTTGTGCTCTTCTGTCAGTTCTTCTTCGAAGCCTACGTCAACAAGACCAAATCCATTGTAGCCAAGAAAAGCCAATAAATCAAGCAAAAGTAAAAAAAATGGGGGGAAAAACTTTAAAGTGGACCAATGAATGGATAGTGGATGGATGAAAGGGTAAGTGAAGGAGCTATTAGGGCTTACGGACTTGCGGAGGAAAGGAACGATCAAAGCTTGTGTACTACTAATGTATAGAGGTAAACCTCCCCAACACTAGGGGAGCACTGTTGAGCTGCACTGAGAAATCATTATGATAATGATATCAGTTGAAGATAAAATGAAGAAAAAATATATGTCTTTATGTAATGTTTATGTGCCCAGTACAATTCTCTGTATTAAAAAAAAAATGTACAGTTAAAAAAGGGAGTAAAATAAATTGAAATGGAAGTTAGGAGAAAAGGACAAAATGGACTGAAGGACATTTGAAGAAGAAAAAAACAGAAAATTAATTTTAAATTCAGAGGAAATTATATGGATAGAGTTAATATGCGTGTGGTTATGTCTAAAAAATTGTCTAAACATTCATTTTATTGTTCCATTTTTATTTTTTATTGATTAGATACTAGTTTGTGTATGGTTTGTTTTGTACGAAAGCCATGTCAATGGATGGCTGGTAAATGTTGAGCTAAAAATGCCACAGTGTGTTCTATGTTTGGCATCGCAGCACCAAAATTTTCTCAGGTCTTAGAGTTTTCCATTTGATGTGCATATCATTATGACAAAAAAATTGAAACGAAAACAAAAGCAAAGTAGTCATGGTAGTTAAAAAGGCCTGAAATGTTAATGCCATTGAAACACTCAAACACTTGCAACCACAAAACATGTGTACAAATATCTAAAAATCCAAGAAAGAAAAAAGGCCATTGAGACGACATTCGGGCCAAAGGATCATCAGAACACCCAGAGCCCATGTGAAGTATGAATCATCGAACATCTCTGACCTCTGAAAGGCCTTCTTCCCATGGCTCCAAGTAATTATCATCATCATCATTTATTCCAAAGACCAATGCTGTAGAGTCTAGCCAAACTAGCCCTGTCACAAAGACCATGAATTCAAGCATATTTACACAAAATGCAAAACGTGACATCTATATTCACTGTAACAAATCTGAAAAGTGTCCATTGTGCTCTTGTGCATTTGCAATGTGTACATGTAAAGCATCTATAGACAATTTTAACAAAGAGCCAAGAGTGCTAAAATAATAATGTGTCTGCATTTTTTATTTATTGTTGCATATACTGATATTTATCTCACAATTAGCATGTTTACATGTGCAATTATAATCTACAGAGGGTTTTGCATAGTCGAGCTACAGCCCTCATCTGTCGGTCCAAGCACACACAATGCGTAATTGAATATTTGAAGGAAGGACGGCAGCAGAGAAAGTGTTGTATACACATTGTGCATCTTTCTAAGCATGCGCACAATGGCAAAGCCAATTGTGGTCTGATTAAGTTTGTACACATGCTGGACAACGGCAAGCTACAATAGCACTACATTGGTCTGTAAGTCTGACTTCGCAAAGATTTGACTGGTACAATTTTAGTCTGACTACAGCATTTTAAAACATGACATTTTTAAAAGAATTATTGTTTTAGTACGACTGAAATGTGACTTTTAGTGTGCATGTAAACGTACTGAGTATGAGGTCATTTATTCTTATTTACCCTGACAGGAGCTTGTGATACACTTTCTGCCACGTATTTTGCTCATGACTATTCTGAACGAGGCTACTACTCTTGCTATGAACAGACTGAGCAGCATGCCAGATGGGAGCACTACTGCCTCAGCAACAATGAAATAAGACATAAGTTCACACTGTACTGGTTTCTAAAGCCATACTAAGCAGCATGCTGTGTGTGACTGATCGGGTGGGGTGACAAAAATGCTGCTAACAGATATTTCAAACCTTTTGGAAACTACTGAAATAGACAATCTACTACACTTTATGGCAAAGATCAGAGTTCACTGACTTAATTTATCAAGAAGCAAGAAATAGACATTTTCCTAGTGAAAATTCAACCAATATACATAATATAGGCTAATCCTAATTAGCTGAAATCCTTTGGATCCACATATTCTGTAGCAGCTACATAATGTTGCCTGTTATCACTTGACAAAAATAATCAGTGTATGTGGCCATTTGATAATTTGTAGTAATTGTGTTCAATGTCAATTATTTGTTGAGTTTTTCCACAAGAAAATCTGCTGGCTATTTTGACCTCTAAAAATGTATCTAAACACAGACACACAAACCTTCTTGAAATTTCATTAGCCACACAAGATGGTACTTTACAAGGTCTCCACACATAGCTCTAGGTTAGCTTTACATTACCACTGGAGACTATAATTTGATCGACCATTTATGTAGAACACAATTGTTATCTTAAGATGTTATTTCATGGTTATCCATAACTCAGCTGGAGACTATTTAGTTATTTATGTTTTGGTGATGTCCATGTGCTCTCAGAGAATACAGTAAGGGTTACATTTCTAGACTTTATTCAGAGTAGCGCCATTTTTCACAGGAATTAAAACAAGGTTGTGAGGGATACACTTACATTCTCTTCATTTAATAAAAAGCATATGACAAAAAAACTCCAGAAAGCATGAGTTGTGAAAATTAGATGTGATCTAGGACCTTTATACAGAGTATGCCATTGTAAAGACTGTAATGTCCTTCACAGCCTCATTTTCCTTCCCGTCAAAAATGTAATATGGCGTTACACTGATAAGGTCTATTAATCCAGTTTTTATAGTTTTTATGACATGAACATTATCCTCAACATTTCTGGGAGCAATTTACTTGGTATACAGTGTATATGTGGATTTAAATGCTGCAAGTATTTTATTTGATGCAAAACAACTTCTTATTCTATTGGTAAGTGGTTTTGGTAAATGGAGCATTTGAGTTATTCTTGTTAAATCATTAAAGAAAAAAAAAGCATAGGTCGGTGTTATAAATAACCAGTGTTGGGTAAGTTATTCTAAAAAAGTAATGAATTACTAACTACCAATTACATCTTCTACAGTGTAATTAGATTACTGTACTAATTACTCCATCTGAAAAGTAAATGCATTACTTATTACTAATTACTTTCTTAAACCCCTTATCAACCTTGACCAGATGAAAAATACAAGGATAGACATGAAACTGTTCTTTTAATTCTTTCAAATTAATCATATAAAATCAAATAAATTATTCACAAACTGGCCAAAGAATTTAAGGGAGCAGCATTAAATTAGAAAACATATATTTTAACATTAGACTTAAAATTTTGATTTTAAATTCACTATTGTTTTATTTAGAATTGTTCTATAGTCTATACAGTATTTAACACAATTACATCAGAAGTAACTGTAATTAAATTACTGAAAAATTAAGAGTAATCCCTTTTCTTTTTTCAATGAAAAAGTAATTTAATTACAGTAATTAGTTACTTAGTAATGCATTACACCCAACACTGTAAATAACCAATAAATCAAAAACTTTCACCTTACATTTGATATTTTTAAATTCATGAAACCATTATACCTGTACAGAAAAACTAAGACGTTTAGAGATAACATATTAAGTCATAAAGGGGTAAGACTTAATATAAATATATATATAATTCTCTCATCATTTACTAACCCTAAAGATAAGATATTCTGAAAGATGTATGAGGTGCTTTTGTCCAAACAATGTAAGTCAATGGGGTCCAAAACTTAAAGGTAGCATAAAGGTAATCCATATGACTCTAGTGGTTTACTCCATGTCTTCTGAACTAAGATCTCCCGGTTGTATCGCGCATGCCTCAATTCTCGTGAGAACATGCAAACACACATGGTCAAGCGTGAAGATGCGTGAACGTGCTTCTCTCATGAATGTGCATTGGAGAGCTGGGTGGATGTAAAGATTTTTTGTGAACAAGAACAGAATTTTTGCTTTGTTTCACATCCACAGAGCTATTACATCACATAATATGGCATGGATAAAACCACTCGAGTCGTATTGATTACGTTTATGCTGCCTTTATGTCCTTTTTTGAGTTTAGAAGTTTTTGTTCCCATTGACTTACTTTGTATGGACAAAAGCATCTCATACATCCTTTAAAATATTTTAATAAAATATTAAAATATTTTAAAATATAGTCATAAAAGTTTGAGTGAATGATGACAGAATTTTTCATTTTTGGGTAAACTATTCCTTTTAGTAATGATGCAGACATGATGAGGGTATTTTAGGGTGCTTTCACACTTAGTTTGATTGCTTGGACCAAGTTTGGTTCCTCCCCCCTTCCCACTGGTCTCAGTTTACATCATATAATTTGGGTCAGGACCACGGCAATGGTTTACTGTACGGCAGTTATCATTGTAACTAGGTAACAACTCAAGAAGACATCAGCTTCACTGTGTTATTAAAGTATTCATCTCTTTGGATTTACCAACAAAACTTTCCATGCACAGAACCACTTGTGTGATTATCTGATACGGATGCACTGATTGTGCAAAAACGTGAAGAATGTGAGGGTTTGTCTGCTGCTAGCCACAGATGTGTTGATAGAGATGTGAAGAATGTGAGCTGCTCTCTGAAGGGGATTTGTTTGGAGACATGCAGGTATAAGAAATGTATTATACCATAAAAATTGCAATCGGGAGCCTGCAAAGATGCAGATTATATGTAATCACAAGCGGTTCACTTGCGCGATTTGGTCATATCAGTGTAATAGCGAACCGCACCAAAGTTCACAGAACCCAGACCACCTTTTCAAGCGGACTCGGGTGCGGTATGTGGGTGTGCACCCAAGTTCGGAAATCAGCATTCACATCATCCAAACTAACCGAACATTGACATCATTTGAACCCGGGTGCGCAACAAAAGTGCTAGTGTGAAAGCACCCTTAAGGCCCCGATATACTTCATATGAAATCGGAGAAAGAACAGGTGTGACACCATTTAGAACCAAATCTGGCCAAAAAGGTGCTGTTTTTGTGTTTGTTTCTGTGGTTCTTATAACAGCTCGATGGGCGATCTTTTAGGAAAATGTATGATCAGCTGCTAAACACTTTCTTACTGTCATTGCTCCACATCATCAGTAGGTGTGACCTAGAGACTGACAGCTAATTCTGCTTACGTTCTTCAGTCAGTCAAAATCAGTCAACATCAACACAGTGGTGAGTAGAGTTATTAGCGAGCTGGTGCAAATTTACCTACATCTGTACAATCATTCAAGTAATTGTTTAATTAGTCTACAAAGGGAATCAAATCTACTGAAATACTCTCAAGTGCCCATTCACTCATGTGCGAACAACAGCGAAAGCCATTCACACATCTGTCCAAAGTAACATATGCCTCTCTTACCATCATTCTTTTGTCTGTTTTAACCCATTAACACTCTTTTACACATCCACTTTGCAGTAGTATCATCATAAATTAGTAGTATCATCATAAATAGCATGTTGTTAGCTCAACTGCGTCATGAATTCAGAATGTAAACATTACAAATAAAACATTTTCTACCTCATATTTATTACTTTAAATCATCACTGAGTGGTTAAACAGTTCCCCTTCTGTCACTCACTCCACGATGTGTCGATGTAGTGACACTAGGTGACACAACGTCTCGTTCCCTCCATCAGGGAACGGAGGTTACGACAGTAACCGAGACGTTCCCCTTCTGTCACTCACTCAACGTTGTGTCGATGTAGTGACACAAGGGGTTGCCCTTGGGAGCCCCAAACACCTCAGATCTTTGAGAAAAGGCCAATGAGAATTGGCGAGTGGAATTTGCATGCCAATCCCCTGGACATACGAAAAAGGAGCTGGCTCACAACCACTCATTCAGATTTTTTCTTCGGAGCCAAGCAGTTGTGTGTCAGCAAGCTGTCTTCCACTACCTGTCCATTCATCTCCCAAGAAGTGTTTGCTGTTGGATATACTGCGCATTCCAGTGGCTTTTCTCTCCTTCTGCACAGATCTGTGCAGATTACGCCCCTGGGCACTTCGACAGCGCTAAGAGAGTTATATTCCTGCAAAGAGTATATTTTCTCTATTAGAGCAAACACATTGACATGATCGTCTTTTTAAAGATGCTTCTTTTTCAAGATGCCTTTCCGTCTTTGTGTGATTCCTGGATGCGGTCGCTATCTCTCCGCTTCCGACGGCCACGGGCGCTGCCTCACGTGTCTGGGTCGTAATCACACTTAGGCAGCGTTCGTGGATGGTTCATGTTCTCATTGTGAGAATATGACCATGGCAACGTGGCGGTCGCGGCTTTCCTTCTTCCGGGGGAAAGCCACTCTAGCCGCCCCCCGTGCCGTGCCTTCTACCTCCGGGTACGAGGCCAGCCCGGCTGGCGTTGGAGGTGATTTAGGGGCTTCAATGGGTAAATCCCCGCGGACTTCCCATTCCCCAGCATGCTCGTTTACCCCCAGTGAGTTCCAAGAGGAGACCAGCTCACCCCAGGGCCAGCTTAGTGTCCCTTTCAGAGCTCTGGAGCGGGATGAGTGCTCGATCGCTGCATCAGAGAGCATACTGGCGATGTCAGACACCAAGGACTCGACTGGGCTTCCACCTTCGGGTCGGCCCGCCCAGTCTGAGGCTGATGGCAAGATGACCGCCATGCTTGCCCTTGCCGCCTCATGTGTTGGGTTGGAGTGGAAACTTCCACCCTCCCCTGAGCCCTCGCGGCTAGATGATTGGTTCCTGGGTTCAGGGCGCTGCTCACAGCTACGCCTCCGCCCCCCCCGGTCCCTTTCTTCCCGGAAGTGCATGACGAGCTGACGAGTTTGTGGAGGGCACCTTTTTCTGCCCAAAACCGACCTCCTAGCTCGTCCGCTCTCACTACCCTCGATGGCGGGGCGGCCCACAGGTATACGGAGGTCCCTCAGCTGGATAAGGCGGTTGCGGTGCATCTGTGCCTGCAAAGCACAGCCACCTGGCGGGATCGCCTGGCACACCCTTCCAAGGCCTGTAGGATGACGTCGTCTCTGACAGCCAAAGCCTACAGCGCCGCTGGTCAGGCCACCTCTGCCCTGCATACCATGGCCCTCCTGCAAGTACACCAGGTCAAGGCACTAACAGAACTACACGTGGATAGTCCTGATCCCAATGCGATGCAGGAGTTGCACTCTGCGACCGACCTCGCCCTCCGGGCAACGAAGGTCACGGCGTGAGCACTCAGGCAGGCAATGTCCACCCTCGTGGTCCAGGAACGCCACCTGTGGCTGAATCTGGTTGAAATGAGGGACACGGACAAGGTTCGCTTTCTCAATGCCCCCATCTCCCAGATCGGCCTATTCTGCGTCACCGTCAAGGACTTCGCCCAGCAGTTCTCAGTGGTGAGGAAGCAGATGAAGGCTATACAACACATCTTGCCCTGGTGCGGCTCAAGATCCCGTATCCCGTCTGCTCGCCGAGGGCGTCCCCCTGCGGTGGCTAAAGCCCAGGCGGCTCCACCTCAGCCCAAGCCCAGTTTTCGGCCCCAGCGTAGAGCCCCCCGCAGGAAGCTGACGCCCCCCCCCGCCTAATGGGCCGGTACGAGGACCTGGAAGGCTCCTAAGCGCCCCTGAGACAGACGACCCAGGCAGCGAGATGTCTGCTGCAAACCTGGAACTGGTATCCAGACCAATCCATCCCCCGGTGGAGGGCCGGGAGGTAAATCCTTGGTTTCCTTTTCTTTTATGTTCACCGCACCTTGAACAGGCTGTGGTACCCACATTCTCAATAAAAGAGCAGTTTCCTCACTCTCTGGGTCATAGCCAGTGTTTACGACCGCCGTTATCATGGAAACCTGCGACTTAGACGGCGCGAACGCAGGCCCCCTGCCTTCGCGCATCCGGTCGCACCACACTCACACCCACTGCCAGGTGGTTGTGACGAACTACGAGGACGGTCAAAAAGTCCCTCCTCCCCGTCGCCGACCCCCCCGATGCTGGGTACATGGAGCAAGGTAAGTGCTTCGAGGGTACCCTCAGCACAGCCTCTAGTTCGAGAGGAAGTGAGGCTCCTCAACATGGCATTCCCTGCTCCCTCCCATCGTGAGGCCCCACCGACAGGTACGTTAAATACGATTGTCCCCTTAATGCCCCTCGCCCGGAGCTTGGACGCATGGCTAGCGCTTTCCAACCCATCGCAGTGGTTGGCCAGGACCATCCGACTCAGCTACACGATTCAGTTCACCAGGCATCCGCCCCGGTTGAGTGGTGTCCACTTCACTTCGGTGAAGGGCGAGAACGCCGCCACCTTGCGTGCAGAGATCGCGACCCTTCTGTGCAAGGGCGTGATAGAGCCTGTCCCTCCAGCCGAGATGAAGAAAGGGTTTTACAGCCCTTACTTCATCGTACCAAAGAAAGGCGGTGGGTTGTGGCCAATCTTGGACCTGCGAGTTCTGAACCGGGCACAGACTCCCATTCAAGATGCTGACGCCAAAGCACATTTTGAATGCTCACTCACGAACACTCAGGCCAGAGCTCCCTCCACGATGCAGCTTTATACCCTGAAGTGACGTCGGTTCGCGAATTGGTGTTCTTCCCGAGCTGAAGACCCTCAGAGATGTGCAGTCGTGTCAGTGCTTTCCTTCCTGCAGGAGAGGCTGGAGGAACGGCTGTCCCCCTCCACCTAGAAGGTGTATGTGGCCGCCATAGTGGCACACCACGATACAGTGGACGGTAAGTCCTTAGGGAAGCACGACCTGATCATCAGGTTCCTGAGAGGCACCCGGAGGCTGAATCCTCCTAGGCCACGCCTGTTCCCCTCATGGGATTTCTCCGTGGTCCTCCTGGGCCTTCGTGGAGCTCCCTTTGAGCCGCTAGGGTCAGTCGAGTTGAAAGACCTCTCCTTGAAGACGGCCCTCATGATTGCATCACCTCCATCAAGAGGGTCGGGGACCTGCAAGCGTTCTCTGTCAGCTATACCTGCCTGGAGTTTGGTCTGGGTGACTCTCACGTAATCACGTTTGTTTTTCTATTGTTTAGTTGATGAGTTTTATAAAATTACTAACAATCCTACTTATTAATGATTGTATTATGTTGTCATGATTATACATTATATGTCACAAGTAATTTGTATATTTCATCTTTGAAAAGTGACTAAAGGTCTGACCCATGTCAGGAGCGCAGTAAGTGTTTGTTGAATCATCTTTATATCTCAAGTTTATGAATCATTAATTTCATCTAATTTATTTAATCTTAATATTACTGTGCAGGGTCGTTTCAGAAAATTCTGGCGCCCTAGGCGAGATCCCTATTGCTGCCCCCGTTGGTGGGGGGTTGGGGTGTGTTGTGGCGGTCTCCTCTTTGGTGCCCCCCACAGCAGGTGGCGCCCCAGGCGACCACCTAGTTCGCCTATGCCTAGAAACGGCCCTGTTACTGTGTACAGTATATTAAATGCATTTTTTTAGTACATTCATACCAGTTGTGTGAGACATTTAAGTGTGTGTGTGTGCCTTGTGGGTAAAAGCAAGGCCATGCTTAGGTTATGTTCAGTGACAGTAGTCACATTATGTTTAACTCTTTCTAGCTCCATTAATCACTGTTGATTACTCTGTATTATAAGTGGAAGTTTTAATTCTGGCATATTCTGGTTTGTATATTTGTATTGTTTTCTCTATGTACTTCCAAGTCTCCTCACAAGCCTTGCATTCCAGATAAGTTTGGGTGCCATGTAGCCTTGTTGAAAGAAGATACAACTTGTTTGTTCTCTCTAATCATCTTATTCTTCATGGAATGTGATATGTTTTTGTCAATGGGGAGCCTCATAACCAATCAACCTCCACACAATGGACATCACAAGTAAAAAGGCACCACAACTCATGATACCTACAGAAGTGCTAGAATTAGAGTTATGATAAAAACAAAATGTGATGTCTAAAATAGTGTTGTTGTCATGCAGTCTGATGAACACAACGTTTAGAGCAATTTATGTAATCTTCCTATGTTTGTACCAATCAGAATGTTAGAAAATCTGGAAAGTAAATCAATTTTGCATATGCCTATCAATCCTAGTATTTCTGTATTTTAAGTAAGTTTGCTCCCTGAACTCATCTTTAACTTGTCTTTCTGATTGCTACCACTGGAATTGTGATGAATTTGTCTTTAGTAAACTGTCAATTGATTGTAAGCTTGATCCTGGGTCTTTGTTCATAGTGGTCTCTTAATTGGGTTAAGCTGTATTCCCCAACAACACCAACAGCTCCTGAAAGAAGAAAAACTGGTGGAAAAGACCAATGTAGAGTGGCAGGCATGATGAAATTTTAGCCCTGCAGGGCTATTTTAATTACACACATTTATTCTATCACTGGCTACTGGAGATATAATGAAATGACACTTCATCCATACTAAATGACTTCACTGATTTGAAGCATTCAGCACAAGGCAAGCTGTAAAGACTACTTCTTCCTCAGAGTAGGGGACAGTGGCGTAGCTACTGGCAGTGCAGGGTGTGCATTGGGGCCCAGGTTGAGAGGGGGGCCCACGATTGCTGGCTGAATGGGATTGTTCGAAATGACAGCGGGCTTGACGGGTGGAAAGGCAAAAACACCCCATCCCCCCATTCTCTACTGCAGCTGAAAAGCAGCTTCCACCCATGTATGTCCATCACTATACACAGGTTTTGGTTATGCAATATATTTACAGTAGTTCAGATTTACTGCTTTTGTATTTTGACCTCAGACAATGTTATCTGTTATCTGAAGTCTAGGTCTGGTGCCATTATTGTCATCTGAAAATGTTATATACCTAGTTATTAGTCTTGGTACATGTCACACCATGGTGTCAGAGGAACTATGTTTCATTCTTGTCTACTAATTACAGTCACGTGCAAGGCAATAAACTTGATATGACTTACTCACTGCCCAGTTGAGAATGCCACAAAAAGCCTTAGGTAAGATGAGCCATGCTTTGTCTAGCTCATAAAATATCAGTTATCATTTTGAAAGGTCAAAGAATCCACAAAGGGTGCAGTGTGTCAGTTAGAACTTAAAGAGTTAAAGAGTTAAAACTGTAACGCCTCCAGACATTTAATAATGAGCGCTTGCAATGATGAATTACAAATTAGGTAACATATACATTTTATTTTGTTTTATTTAACAAATTGTGTGTACTCGTTTTTACTTGTGTCTTTTATGTTAATAAGTTTTATGCTGCCATTTTTGCCAGGTCTCTCTCTGTAAATAGATTTGCAATCTCAAGAGACTAACCTGGTAAAATAAAGGTAAAGATTAAAAACAAAAAGCAAAAAAATAAATAAAATAAAAATAAAATAAAAGAGTTCATCTAAATATCAATGCTAATGCCTAGCCAGTCATATAAAAGTGTGAATAAATGTACTTGAACAACATCATACATTGTGACTTTAAAGCTAAGGCATTTATTCTGTTGACTTATGCCAAACCAATTCATTCTAAAATCTGAAAGAGTTTACTAGCCTTGTTTTATTATTTCATAAAATACCAATAAGCAATTGGTATTCCATTGTCTTATTACACCATTCTGTGTTATAGAAGCCTGACTGACAGAAGAGGTCAAAGGTGCATTCATAAAGCACTAATAATCCAATTTCCACATACTCTTCCAAGTACCCAGACGTTAATAAACAGACGATGACAACAACAACAACAGAAGTCTGCACAAATATGGCTTCCAAAATAGAAAAAAAACTTGTATACAGGCCTAGATTGATGAAGCCTTTTCAAAGTTTTGATAGTGGAAATAATAAAAGCTTTTTAAGACAAAAAAAAAAAAAATTTTTTTTTTTATTGGGAATGACAACAAGGCTGACAACTTATCATCTCTTCAATGGCACGAACGATAAAAAGCTGTAAAGCTCCTAGATCCACAATTCATGTTGTCTGGAGTTTTTTGTACACTGAATGTTCTTGGACAGATATTTAATCAATGTTTTGTCTGCTGAAAAATCCAAAAACACTTTAAACTGCAGTACAGCCATTGAAGAGACTGTTAGTATATCCCTCACAGCCTCGTTGTCATTCCCATTAAAAATCAAAGAAGGCGCTAGCGTGAATAATGTCTATTGTGTACATTATGCTGAAGCTCCTATTTGACTGTCATATGGCCACAACTTCCCCCGAACACTAATTTTCAGTGTAACATGAAATCTACGCTCTTGCCTGTATAGTCAGTTTAGTTAGAATTATCATGAATTTATGAATGGTGGATGATTGCACGCATTACAGTGCAATCTTAATCATTCAGAATACATCTCTGCAACACACATTGCGCTTGTCTTAGGCCATAAACAAGCTCAAACCCAACATGGCATTCTCCCAGTGTCCCCACCGTGCCACAGTTGTTCCTGTTCTTTCTGATAGCTCTATTAGGGGACTGACAAGCTTACTCGTCAATAGAATTGAGCCATACGCACATGTGCCTGTGCCCAAATTCATGCATTATCCCTTAATTGTGCTAAATCTACTCAAAGCCAAGCAAAGCAGCATGACTCTGGGCAAACCACAAGGGCACTACACTGACATAGAGGACCAGAGATAAAGCCTTTGAGTGGGCATCTAATGCCTTATTTAGTCCCCTCATCTGTGCACCTTTTGGAATCTCCACAGACCAACTGCTCCCTGTCTGATGAGATGGAAAATGATGGAAAAACGTCGAAAAAGGCTGAAAAAGAGACGCTGATGCTTTGTTGCAGCCCAACTGCAAATACCTCTCTCTCTCTCTCTCTCTCTCTCTCTCTCTCTCTCTCTCTCTCTCTCTCTCTCCCTCTCTGTTTGTCTGTCTGTCTTTCTCCTCCACTCTCAGGTGGGTTAGCTCTCTCATCCCTTGATCCCACCAGCTGCCGTTATCATGACAAAATTTTCATTTTTGAGTGAACTATTCTTTAGAGCAGTATAAACTAAAACTGGCTTCTTTGTACATAAGAGAAAAGTTGATACATAACTGAAAAAAGTGGTAATTAATTACCTTAAGGAGCTTGTGGGTGTAACCTAATGTACCCAGTTTGATTCAGACAAGTTAAGTTATACTTCTAAACTAAACCAGTTAATTTAGATCTTAATAAAGCACATTTTACAGTAGGTTAATTTTCTTTTAGTGTACATTGTAGAGAAAACATTATGTAAACAAAAGCACTTAATGTTAGCACTGTTGTGTCATGATTCTGTGCTCTACAGTGGCTTCTGAAAGTTGTGTCTTATGATTAAATATATTCACAATTTTTTTTTTTTTTTACAGTGAATATAGACTTTACAAGGAAATATACTGACAAAATTTGACACAAATATGCCCTTTGCCTTTGTGTTGTGACCATTGGAAATTGAAGGCGACAAAATGCTGAGACCCAAAAGAAAACATGTCCTTTAATTTTGGAGTCTTTTAGCTTTAAGGAGAAGTATTATCACAGAATTGACGTAGGTCCAATTTCACCTTTATTACAGGCTCCATCCCCCCAAGTTTGGAGTGCAACCTGGACTCCACTGTTCATCGTATCAGAGAGCAATAAGTGGACCCTCTCAGAAAATCAATAATGATGTGGGCCAGTGATGGCAAAGGAAGAGATTAAAAGAGAGAGAGAGAGAGAGAGAGAGAGAGAGAGAGAGAGAGAGAGAGAGAGAGAGAGAGAGAGAGAGAGAGAAGGTTATAGCTAACAGATAGTGGACCTCAGTTCAGAGTTCAGACACCTTTTAAAAGAAAGATCAGAGATGACTAACACACACACTTTTTATAAATGATAAACAAAACCTCAAACTTATTCTTATATATATATATATATATATATATATATATATATATATATATATATATATATATATATATAAAATCAGGGTTGGGAGGGTTACTTTTGAAATGTATTCCACTACAGATTACAGAATACATGCTGTAAAATGTAATTTGTAACGTATTTCGTTAGATTACTCAAGGTCAGTAACGTATTCTAAATACTTTGGATTACTTCTTCAGAACTGGTAGATTTTTTCACTTGTTTTGACTATAAAAACTCTGCCAGTACAGTGACAAAATACATGTTAAAAATACATTCTCTAAAAAACCTAAATATCTTATGCAGTGTTGTTTCTAAAACAAGATCAATCAAATGTATCTTGTTTTAATGATTTTTAGATATTTTTACAGGAAAACAATACAAAAATGATCAAGAATACAATTTTTGCCCTAATATCAAAGGTCTTACTAGAAAAAAATAAATTATGATTCAACGTGAAATTTCTTGATAAAAAAATATGATCGTGCCTGGAAACATGTGCATGTAAAATGGCTAGAAATAGCATTTTAGCTTAGTGTAAAGCTGACAATTTACACAAGGTTTATTTCTATTTCTTCTGCTCCAAACTTACTTCAAATGTACTTCTCTGTCTGCTCGTATGAATGTAACACATCATAAGAAAGTGTTTCACCGCTGTTCAAATGCACTTTGGATCACATCATTTATATGTATAAATGTTTTCCATCTGAAAGGATTAAATATTAAATGAAACAAATGACAGTAAAATGCAAAGTAATCTCTTCAGTAATCAAAATACTTTTTGAATGTAACTGTATTCTAATTACCAATGATTTAAATTGTAACTGTAGTGGAATACAGTTACTTATATTTTGTATATTAAATACATAATCCCGTTACATGTATTCCATTACACCCCAATCCTTTATATATATACTGTATATATCATTGCCTGTTACAAGACAGTGACGATTCCCTTTTTAGGAACCTTTACCTTTTTTGAAAGATGAATGTGGTCAAATTTAACGCAAAACCAATTATTTCAATCATAGAACTTTATTAACTGCAAAAAGACATGCAATAACTCACTATACCAATAACGCAGCTACAACAAATGGAAGAAAAACATCTGGAGTTGGCAGACAACAGATTTAAATAAAGACATGGGAATCTGTGAAAAGTACTGTACAGCCATCACATGAAAGTTCTGTAGAAATCACTGCTAAATGAAATAAATAAAATATAGCACTTATATTTTATAAGTGAACCCGGCTTCCAAGCCTTCCACGCCTGAGTCTGCTCCACGCCATGTCACAGCCAAGTCTGAGTCTGCTCCACGCCATGTCACAGCCAAGTCTGAGTCTGCTCCATGCCAGGTCACAGCCACACCTGAGTCTGCTCCACGCCATGTCACAGCCACGCCTGAGTTTGCTCCACGCTCTGTCACAGCCACGTCTGAGTCTGCTCCATGCCAAGTCACAGCCACGCCTGAGTCTGCTCCATGCCACGTCATAGACAAGCCTCCCACGGCCCCTTGCTCCAAGCCGCCCTCGGCCCCTTGCTTCAAGCTGCCCGCAGCTCCTTGCTCCAAGCCGTCCATGACTCCTTGCTCCACGCCTGCCCCAGCCACCAAGCCAATGCCCACACCTGCCCCGGCCATCGAGCCAACGCCCATGCCTGCCACGGCGGTTCTGTCATGATTCACTGTTGTTTTGCCTTGTGTTTAGCCTCTGTCTTCTGTTTTCCCCGGACTACATTCCCCTTAATTCACTGCCCACATCACTGCCAGCTGTTACCAATTGTTCTCACCTGTTTTTCATTACCTCATTAATCCTTGTGTATATAATGCCCTGATGTCTGTTCAGTCTTTGTCAGTTGTTGTGTTTTTCTCCAGTTCATGTTCCAGTTGCTATCTTGTTTGTAACGTTTGTTTTGTTTCCCAGTTCCTAGTCTTGCCCTGTTCCAGTGTTTACCATTTTTGTATTTGATTTATTTGTTATTAAAGTTAAGCTGCATCTAGATCCCACTCTCGTGACTTCCTTCAAACGTTACACTAATTATAAATTTTTTTATTGTTTAGTCATATTTAATACATCATCCTTCAGCTGGGTTTTGCTGGTCTATCAGTTCAAAATAGGTTAAAACCTTATAATCCCAGCACAAATATTGTTTGTTGTAAAGACAAATATATAGATATAGATAAAACATATAGCTTGCTTCCGAAATATTGCTCTTACCTCTCCCCGACTAGAGGTCCAGACGGAACCTGTGGACTAGCTTCACATTTTTTGCGATGATTTTGGGGGAAAGTCTGTGAAATGGCTTTATACATGGTTCAATGTGTTAAATGGAGCTGAAATTAGTACACACTTAACTTTTCAAATTAAATGTTCCAAAAAGGGTTTTTCACAGTGATGCTATTTAAGATCAATTTTTGGTTCCCCCAGAGAACCTTGCAGTGAAAGTTTCATTAAAGAACTTTAAAAAAAACAAAACAAAAAAAAAACACTTTTGTGCAATGCGGTTCCATGGATGTTAAAGTTTCTTTATAGAACCATACATGCTGATAAAGAACCTTTATTTTCTGGAAGCATAATAAAATGATCCTAAATATTTCATAAACAAACATGCATGGGAGATGTGAAGAAATTTTGTATGATGGACGTATCAATTCTGTGGAAATCTGCAGTTTCTATGTGAGCAGTTTAAGAGAGGGTCTGCTCGAAGTCAAATAGGTCAGAACTTCTAAACTGTTCATTTTCTAGATCTTTTATCATTTAAACTTGATTCATTAACAGGTTAATGTGTTTAGATAATCTGGGCTTTTAATTCTATCAATATCATTATAAACCATTGTTTTCTGACCAATGAAAGACAGGTGATGTGTTTGGTTAACCTTTATAGTTAACCTTCATTATTTTTGAAAGTCTGTATGATACTACTAGTAGTGCAGAAATTACACACTTCTCTGTAGGATCTGAAGCAAAATAGACAAAGTACATGTTGTTTTCTGCTGGCAAAGCAGGATGGGTCTTCATTTCCCACTTCACCTTCTCAAACCAATTATTAAAATAAAGTCTTTAAAATGAAATGCATTAAAGTTCAACATAGTTTATAAGATCACAATAGTTACACAATATGCAAGGCAAAAAGAGGTATGTTTACTATTTACACAGTTAGTATGCAATACAACAAAAAGCTTCACTTTTGTGACAAGTACTTGTATATTATGACTAATGTAGCTTGGTTAGCATTAGAACAGTCTTCAAAGCAGCATTGAATTGCTCTGGATGACCTCCTTATAGACTAGATAAAATGATCTTAAAACATCCTATAGCTCTTATTTGTATTGAAACCATAAAACCATTAGAGGGATGTGCACTGGTTTTACAGATCCCTTCATGGCTTACTTCCCTTTACTGACCAGGTAGTGACCTATTTTGCATATGAAATCTGCTGACAAATAACTGCTGCTACTTGAACCTGTAATCTTGTTTTTCTGGAACATGAAAAACCTCATTGTGAAGGTAATCCCTCATCTGGCTAAATAACAACACTGAATGACGATGAATTATTGTTTTGAACATATTCACATTAGCAGTTCATGGGCCAGCCTCCAGTGAAGGCTTTCTGGTGAATCATTTGGGCGATGATAGAGAGTCTTCTAGGGAGATGAGCTTATCAGTGGTCCTCTCTGTATCCATCAGTTTGTGTATGTCACATGATACAGAGCAGTTGGCAACATGAAGACCATGGTTGTGTTTCTGCAGTGTCTCAGCCTCCTCTAGAGCAAAACTCTCTCCTAGTTTAAAAAACACACATTCTTACATACAGACTCAATGATACAGCAATATATAAGGGGAATGTATAAGGAAGTGAGAAAGCTGATCCATACTATTGCTGAATGCAAACAATTGCAGTAATTTATGGGAGGAGGTAGGAATGGAAATTCTTACCTCTTTCTGAGGAGCAAGAGAGGCATATGGCTCCTCTGGGACACCCCACAACACGAAGGACATTTTCATCAACACAGGGACTAGTATCCAAAACCACATAGACCTCCACACACACAAAATGTAAATAGACAATATTATCAAGAACAACATCTTAGTACTGTAAATAAGCATCTTACCTGTGGTGTGACAGTCGTTGTTTCAGTGACACTGTCCTCACTCATGCTCACGTCACCCACATCATCCTCTGCTGGACACATTCCAAAATGTCTTTTAGACCTGACAAATAGCAAAACATTTATACACTGTAAAAAAAAATAAATAATCATAATAATAATAATAATAATAATATATTCCTAATCAGTAATTTTTGTCTTGTTTTTCAGTAACATATCTAACAGTTGATAAGCAAAACTGCACACTATACTTTGACTTGTTTTGTCTATTTATTTTGAGACACTGGAATTTTTATAAGCATAAACAATTTAAAAACAAGTGAAAAAATCTGCCAAAATGCCACAAGACAAAATACACTTACATATGTATGTGGCATACAAAATATTCTCAATATCTTGCACATTTAGCGTTTCAGGTAAATTGATCTTGTTTAATGGGTTTTACAGAAGAAAAAAAAAAATACTGATTAATATCTCATTTTTAACACTTAAAAACTTGACATGCCATGCATATTTTCATCTAATCCAGTGTAAAACTGAAACCGTCACAATACTTAAGTCATGGAGGCAGTAGATTCAATGACCTTTCAATAGATGTTCTTTTTGTGTTTCTGAAAGGCAAAATGTCAGATTCATCGAACTGGATCCTATGAAATGGATTATAGTCACATAACTCTCATATCTATGTAAATAGTAATCTGAGACGTTTTGATCTTCTTTATCTGTTCACGGATTGGCACCCTGCTAACCGATACAGAGCACAAAACCAATCTCTGGATCCTGTTGAGTGAGAATGAAATATGAAGAGTTGCACTGAAATGTGAAGGTATGATAAGTAGTATTATTACAAACATGTATATTTGACATGTGTGTCTCACCCTTACACCTGGGGCAATAATGGGTATGTACTGTGTGTGTTTGTGAGAGAGTTAGAAGTTGTAAAGTTGATATAGATAGAAAAAAATGGAGAGAAAAAAGAGAGAAGATAGAAACAAGAGTAACCAAGTGAAAAACACAATTTGCCGACCATGTAGCTTTCAAATAAGGTTATAGATCACTGGGTCCATTTTGGGGCGTAGGAATGACCTATTTTGATGTGTAATTGCTGTAGTACAAGCTAAACCAAGCATGTAATTGAAAGCGTGCAACTACTGCATTAAGGTGCAGGGGGAAGAGAAACCTTACATAAGTATGCTGCTTTAAGAGTATAAGAAATCACCACACCACAGCTCAATGTCACTAAGCCCCATAAATACAGGCATAGAGAAATAGATAATTAACCAGGGTGGGGAAAATATCACCCAGCTGTGAGTTTATGTGTGCTTAAAGTCTTCTGACACATGCTGAAGGGGATGAAAACATCTTTAAATCTTTCATTGGCCTTGGCCTCCTCTCCTAATAAACAATTTAATGTCACTTGCATGCTTTTCAACCGGTAGAGCAGGGAAATTAACCCAGACCAGCAGCATGAGACCATTTGAGGTCTTTGATGTAATGGCAACTAAAGGATGTTTTCAAACCATTTTTGTCATGGGCTCTATTTTCATTTTGTCCCTTGAATCCAATACAAGGAGGCATTAAGATGCTCTGGTTTCATATCAACATAACTCTTTTGATTACATTTTGTCATTTGTTTTTCTATTGGGATGAACATGATATATTTATTTATCATAAACTATATTTGATGGGTAAATATATCTTTATCTAAATCCACTGCATCTCTTTCTTGAGAATATGAATTAAAATATGACTAAAAATGGATAAACATTAGTTGACATTCGTGCATTCTGACCCCTTGGCTCTCTCTCTCTCTTTCTCTCTCTCACCCATAGCAGTAGGTGGCGCAAACAGCGATGGAGAGCAGGGTAACAAGGAGCACAGTGCAAGCAGCTACAGCCATATTCCTCCTCTTCTCCAGTTCAGCTTGCTGCAGCTCCCACCATTCAAGATCACTGAACTGACAGCGCTCCCCCATGTAGCCCGACACACAACTGCAGCATACATATAAAGTGTATCATTATACACAGCATTCATTATTTCTCATCCCTGGAAACAGAGAGCAAAAACTATTAAATGGTTTGCGGAATACTCTTAATGGGTGTCCTTATTGTCAAGGGCAAACATAAAAAAAAAAAAAGCATAGTCATGTTTAGTACAAGTCTGCCATCTAATGCTCATCAACTGAAAGCAAAAATGTCAAAATTCAGCTAAGGTTTTATGGCTTTAAAAAGTTAGTTCAGCCTATAATGAAAATGTTGTCATCATTTATTCACCCCATGTCGATCCAAAGCCTGTATGACTTTCTTTCATCCATGGAACACAAAAGGAGATGTTTTAGGGACTGAGAGCCTCAGTCACCCTTCATTTGGATTGTGTGGTAAAAAATGCAGTGAAAGTGAATGGTGACTGGGGACTTATGCCTGTTTCACATCGCAAGCGTGAGCAACGCATTTGCGAAGCTACAGCGCAACTGCAGCTGCAGACTTGCTAGGGCTTTTATACTGGAAGTATACTTTTTTTTTTTTTACAGCATTACAGCCACAGCTCTATACTGAAAATAAAGTGATTTATATGCAACTACATTGAGAATTTCCTATATTAATGTTCATAACTAATAAAAATGTTTATCAGAAGTGGGCAATTGATATGTGTTACAAATTTGATTAGCATAAAATCTTATTTACATGATGCTGGTGTAATCTAATGTCTTGCAGAATTCATTAATTTAGTAACAGCCAACACAGTAAGCTGCGCTCCTTACAAAAATCATCATTCATTGGACAAACTAGGTAAAAAAATAAATAAATAAATAAATAAACAGTATTTTTTGTATTGTATTTTTTGTTCAGGAACATATCTAAACATCCTTAAAGCAAGATACAGTACACTTGATAAGTAAAACCCTTTCGCATGTACAAGGTGCGATCTGCATCTCAGCTGCTGTTTACCAGCAGAGAGGGACTGAAACGGTTGTCATAATGAATCAGCTTCTCAAATAGTCTTTTTTACATCACAATATCATTATTTTTTATGTTAAAAACATTCAACTAATCACCAAATAAAAGTATAAAGCCATTACCATCTGAGCTGACTGTTTTGATGCAGCGCTGCTGCAATGTCAAATAAAGAATATAAACTAGTCCGTCCACTTGAGTCTTCTCCCATTCCGTCCCTCACTCATTCTCACCACTTCTGGGGCTGGGAAAGTGGAAGGGCTTGTTTTTTAGAACCTTCAATGCTTCTATGACGAACTCAGAATCCCATGCTGCATTGCAATGTAAACAATATGGCAGCATGCATACCCTTGTAAAAAAAACTGTAAATACCCATTCGCGATCACATCTTATCTATCATAATCATTATAAACATCTAAAAATCACATTATATGTTTGATAATATACACTATATTGCCAAAAGTATTCGCTCACCCACCCAAATAATTGAAATCAGGTGTTCCAATCACTTCCATGGCCACAGGTGTATAAAATTAAGCACCTAGGCATGCAGACTGCTTCTACAAACATTTGTGAAAGAATGGGCCGCTCTCAGGAGCTCAGTGAATTCCAGCGTGGTACTGTGATAGGATGCCACCTGTGCAACAAGTCTAGTCGTGAAATTTCCTTGCTACTAAATATTCCACAGTCAACTGTCAGTGGTATTATAACAAAGTGGAAGCGATTGGGAATGACAGCAACTCAGCCATGAAGTGGTAGGCCACGTAAAATGACAGAGCGGGGTCAGCGGATGCTCAGGCGCATAGTGCGCAGAGGTCGCCAACTTTCTGCAGAGTCAATCGCTACAGACCTCCAAAGTTCATGTGGCCTTCAGATTAGCTCAAGAACAGTGCGCAGAGAGCTTCATGGAATGGGTTTCCATGGCCGAGCAGCTGCATCCAAGCCATACATCACCAAGTACAATGCAAAGCGTCGGATGCAGTGGTGTAAAGCACGCCGCCACTGGACTCTAGAGCAGTGGAGACACGTTCTCTGGAGTGACGAATCACACTTCTCCATCTGGCAATCTGATGGACGAGTCTGGGTTTGGCGGTTGCCAGGAGAACGGTACTTGTCTGACTGCATTGTGCCAACTGTGAAGTTTGGTGGAGGGGGGATTATGGTGTGGGGTTGTTTTTCAGGAGCTGGGCTTGGCCCCTTAGTTCCAGTGAAAGAAACTCTGAATGCTTCAGCATACCAAGAGATTTTGGACAATTCCATGCTCCCAACTTTGTGGGAACAGTTTGGGGATGGCCCCTTCCTGTTCCAACATGACTGCGCACCAGTGCACAAAGCAAGGTCCATAAAAACATGGATGAGCGAGTTTGGTGAGGAAGAACTTGACTGGCCTGCACAGAGTCCTGACCTCAACCCGATAGAGCACCTTTGGGATGAATTAGAGCGAAGACTGTGAGCCAGACCTTCTCGTCCAACATCAGTGTCTGACCTCACAAATGCGCTTCTGGAAGAATGGTCAAAAATTCCCATAAACACACTCCTAAACCTTGTGGAAAGCCTTCCCAGAAGAGTTGAAGCTGTTATAGCTGCAAAGGGTGGGCCGACGTCATATTAAACCCTATGGATTAAGAATGGGATGTCACTTAAGTTCATATGCGTCTAAAGGCAGATGAGCGAATACTTTTGGCAATATAGTGTATAATCTGTCCTCCAGTGCATCTGCTGATGAAGTGTACAGTGAAATATTTTTAAATTACAGTGCACATTAAATAACTCATGCTGGGGGAACCGTCAGTACAGGAGAAACTCATGTGCAAAAGGGTTAAAGAAAAGGAGGGATAAGTCTAATTGATTTATTTTATTTCATTTGTTAATTTATTATTATTATTATTATTATTATTATTTTATTTTTTTTATTATTTTTTTGTGGTAATCAACATCATTCCTGCGATTGAGCTTTGCTTAAGTTGAACCTGGAATATTTCTTTAAGAATATGATTTTTTTGCAGTGTTGATCTGTTTACATGACAATAAATGATCTTGTGCCGCTAGTGATTTTTCAAGGGGGGGTTGTGTGTCTGTGTTTAGAGAAATGTTTAGAGGTTGAAATTTCCAGCAGATTTGCTAATGAAAAACACAACAAATAATTAACATTTTAAAAAATTATGAGAATGGACGCGCTTCCAAAGAAAAAATGTTAACTCAACCATCTGCACCTTCAGCCAGAGCCACTACATCCCACACTTTTTTCTTTGACTTTACTTTATCATGTCAAATTATCTTAATTTTGTCCATCAACAGTGCACTGTCACTTTAATTAAGTTAGCAGCGCTGCAAAAATAGACTCCAAGTCCAAACTCCCATTGCACTGCAGCTCACGCTGCTCACTCTCAAGCTACGCTCTGACGTTCTGCTGCAGTTTCTGATGTGAAAACTTTCACTTGTTAACATGGGTGGCAAAAAAATACATGCTCTGCTTACGCACTGCTTATGCTTGCGATGTGAAACAGGCCTCCCTTTGTGCTCCACAGAACAAAGAAATTCACACAGGTTTAGAGCATCATGAGGGTGTGTGCATGAATTTTCATTTTTGTGGTGAACTGTTGCTTTGAGGTATTTTTTATGAACCATGCAAAGACATGAATTATGAGAAATGAAATAAGTTATTAGATAGATCAGGTTAAAGTTTCAGAGGATTCAGTCTGAACAAAGTTATATTTGCAGACACTTGCTTGCAGGCATAAGACTCCATCTCAGGGAAATAGAGGCACACCCCTTCATACAGACAGTAGGAGTCATGTGTGGAGGGGCAGCTCTGCACGTTGTTGTGTTGCCATGGTGACGTGACCTCAAGTGGACTACCAGTACTCAGCCAAGAGGGGGCGGCTTTAAACTCATCTGCAACAAGAAACAGAGAATAAAAATGAGGTCACTATACCACATAATGTTGCATCATACGCTGAACTGCTACATGTCAGTGCAATACCCCTTTTGCATAAACTCAAATTAGCAGGTCCTGCTCATAGTCTCCAGCCATAACAACACATTGTTTTCATAACAAAACAATATTTTGAAAAGTAACTGGTTCTGTAAAACATTTCAAATGCAAATCTTACCCTGACAGCTGAATCAAATCTTACCCTGACAGCTGAATCCAGTCCCTGTGTAGCCAGATATACATCTACACTGATATTTTCCAACTGTGTTCAGGCATTCTGCGTGCACATCACAGTCATGGATATCTAACCGACACTCATCTATATCTGTAAAATCACATGTGCATACATATCAAGAGGTCAGTCACTGGAAAGAATATGTAAAAAAAGATTTGTATATTGTGCAGGCCAAATGTTTGAGGCTACTAGCGAAAATGAATTACAATTTGAGTGAAAATGGAAAAATGTACATTAATTTCAGAATTTTTTAGTGTCTAATTTTTGGCTTTTAATCACAGCATGTACTCAAGCTGGCATGGATTCCACAAACCTAATGCGTCCCCATTTTACACTCAAAAAATATTTTAAGATTTACAAATTTCAATGTCATAACAAAATACCATCAAATTTAATTGTGCATTGTTTAAAAAAATTAATTAATTTTATAAATATGTTCATAAATGGCCATATATCAAATTTCTGTTTTAGATTACTCATGTTTGACATATTTATTACATTAGACAACTAGTGTGTGTCTACGATATGTAGTTTTGCACTAGTAGTGTTGTAGACAATTATTTTTTAATGTGTGTGAACATGTGTTCTGTCATACCCATACAGTGATGACCATCTCCACTGAATCCAGTTTTGCATTGGCAGAAATATCCACCTGCTGTGTTCCCACACTCAGACTGAGAACTGCTGCACTCTGCCAGGCCTGCTGTGCATTCATCGATATCTGTGTAAGCACAAGCACACACACATATGGTCAATACTGTTTGTGTGCAGGTAAACAAGCTCAAATTAGCATAAAGATTGATCAATACTTTGAATAACAGCCATATACTCTGCATACACATAAATCCAGCTTCACACATACATCACACACCACCTTTTCTATACTAGTCTATACCAAATCAAAATCATCTGACATCTGGTGAAAACACACACAGACGCTTACGTACACATACTTACCCACACATAGCTTCCCGTCACCAGTGAAACCTCTGACACACTGACACACTGCTCTGCCTCCCTTCAGCATACAGTGAGCATTCACATCACACATAAGAGAGTAGCAGTCATCCTGGTCTAAAACATGGAACAATCTATTATTAAGCAAGCTGGCACCAAAGATTGTCATTTTTTAAGTTATCCAACTAAATCATGTAGAGAAATTGTGCATCCTCATGTCATTTGAAGCTTCTTTTTTTTTTTTCATGAACACAAAAAGAAATATTTTGTAGAAAGCCCAGGCTGCTCTTTTTCATGCAAATTTCAAAAAGGACAGCGCCATTTAGTATTGTGTACATTAAAGTCTAGGCCTATTTGACTAGTGCACATTATTCAAAGTCTTCTAAAGTCCTAAAAGAGCTTTGTGTATGAACAAATAACATGTTTAATAATTTTTAAAGAAAATCTTGCCCTCCACCAAATCTCTCGTATTGAATGATATTTTTTGCACAAATCTTACCATTTTGTTTTTTTAATCTGGCATGGCTTGAGATCCATAAAAACCAATGAAGTCTGTCCACAGTTTGCAGGCTGTTCCTCATTCAAAGCTATGATATTGCTTTAGATTTAGACTTATAGTTGGCCTAAAGTCCATTTACAATATGGTGCCTTTTTTTCAGAGCTTTACAGTATAAATCTATGGCTGCTTCATTGGATGAAAAAAGCAGCCTGATGGACAATCACATAAATATCTCCTTTTATATTCCAAGGAAGACAAAAACATACAGTTTTAAACGACAAGGTTGAGTGATGACAGAATTTTCATTTTAGGGTGAACTAGCCCTTTAAAAATGTAAAAGTGAGAAATGGACTTCTTGTTGTGACATTCTTGTGGATCATCTTCTACCTGACACCATCTTCTCATTGAAAAGCTGGTCTCCTTCTGAACGGAGGTCTGATATGGCCAGTGGTGTGCTCTCATCATTCAGTGTTTTTTTGCTCAGATGATCGCTTGATTCACCATCACCTGATTCTGTGTGGAAAAAATACATATCTTTTTTTTAACCATCCTATTGTCTTAGGGTCATGTTTGACCCAGGACAGGTAAAAAAAATGTTGTAAATACCACATAGCTTTTAGTTCTGGAACCAAAAGATAAAACATAAATGAAAAATTGGTTTTGTATGTAATTGTTTAAGAGAAATAATAACTTTAAACTAATTGTTTGTTCCATTGCCTTCACGGGTCAGTTTTGACCCGTATGGAAAGAACCAGTTGTGACCTATCACCTTTGAGCTTTCTGGATGTTATACAGCTTTAAATAGCTTTTTTTTTTTTTTTTTTTTTTTTTGGTACATCTATGAATCAAATTTGACCTTTTTTTTCTTCTTCAAAATTTCTCACATTTCTCTCAAGCCGCATACTGTTCTCTAGCTTCACCACCTGCTTCACTGGGTACTGCATCAGTCCCACAAATTGCATTCTTTGCTCTAATACAGTGTTTGTGCACACATACACATGTCCACAAACACACACAGAGTTTTGAACAGGCTATTAAGTTAATAAATAATAAAGACCTATTGCTTTTGAATTTCTCCTAAAATATTAGATGGCAGAAATATCTACAGTATTATGGCAACTTCCAAAATCCATATAACACTGCAACAAATTGTTTGACTTTAGTGGGGAGGAATGCATTTGTAGTAATTGATGTGAAAGTTGTGCCCATTTTGACTGCTGGAAAAGGCAACTGAGATTCATTTGTGAAAGAGGTATGTACTAAAATTGTAACTCTAAAATATACACTGTTGATATTCTTCCAGCAGACTAAATCCGAAAATGTTCTTGTATAGTTAAAGGTGCACTCAGTAATGTTTTGCTCATGTCATCTTGGACATACAGTGACACCTAGTGGTGTGGATGCAGCATCATTCAAAATCAATAGTTTTCAGTTATAGATGCCATTGTAGAAATTCACTATTCACAATCAGCCATGATTCATTTAATCTAAGAGTGAAAGTGTCCAATAAAAAGACAGTTACTGAGATTAAGCGAGTTGTATTCATCTGGTCATGCGATTCTAAAATGGCAGCCCCCATGAGGGCGCCCCTGCCCCATGTAAAATAAAACAGCTTTTATAAGGTCACTAATATGACTAGAGTCCTCATCTTATGTGAGTGGTCATGATTTTATCCATACATTTCAAAATTACAATTAATTTCTTTAGGAGTAAAACTTTTCTATGGGGATAAAATTACTGAGTGCACCTTTAAGATATTATAAAATGCCAAAAGTGATTAAAATAAATGTATATTAAGACATCCAATGTTTGCTAAGTTTAACTTATTTTTTTTAAATAAAAAATAAAGGCTCAAAAATGGCCCAAAGGACAAAAGGAGGGTGTAGTTTCATGAGGAGGTTTAACATATAGTTGTACTTCATCTACCTATATTCTATTAGCTTTTGATGTTTTAACATGGTATTTCTAGGTAAAAGTGCTTTGCATTTACAAATCAAATTAAAATATTTAAAAACAATATTAATTACTTTACATTGTTAAAAAAATGTGTGCTTATTAAACTGACCAGTGAATGATGTATTTATTGGCAGGCAGTCTTTGCCATCTTCTGATATTACATGATTTGGGTAACATGAGCAATAAGCCAATCCCAGTCTGCTTTCACACACTTGTGCACACCCTCCGTTTTCATGTAGACAAAGATCACCTCCTAGGAGAAAGTAACAAACATTGCACCACAGTCCATTATGTCTCACCTTTGAGATACAGACCAGAAAGCAACAAGCCCCCTTATCTCATTTTATCATCCCCAATACTTACAGTACAGATATAAAGGCTGTGTCTCGTTTGGAAGGATGCATCCTCCGGAGGTCGCGTTTGTCGGCCACATACGTCATCGAGGCTGTCTCGTTTCAGAAAAGCGAGTATGACACTTCGAATGCAGTCTTTGAATGCGACCTTCTTTCACAGGAATTCGGAGGATGCATGAGGTGTATCCTTCATGGGCACTCACAGCCCACAATTCTTTACTTAAATGGAAATGTCTAAAAAAATGACGCCAATTTGCCTGTAAATATGATGTTCAAACGCAAGTAATGTTAATTCCCAAGTTGAAGTACCTCAGTAGATGGGTGCAGAGTATATAATATGTATAATTATATTAATATATCATTAAAATAAAGTATTAGACTAAAAGTACAACTGTAAAATCTATTTTCTTTTCTCTTTACATCATTATAACTCTCCTAAAATGTACCTCATACATTCCCTTCCAGAGGGACTTTGTTCCCTTCTCACTCAAAGCCCTCACGCTTGTTAAAGAGTGGCGTGCTGTCATAGCAACCATGTTACGTTCAGTTTCCGTTTGTCCTACGAAGGCCGTCTCGTTTAAATGAGGCTTGTTTAAAGGAGGACACTCGGTATACTGCAGTGCATGTGGTGCATCCTTCCAAACGAGACACAGCCAAAGAATGGGCACAGCATCAGTACCTGGTTTGGCGAGAGGATGAACAACAACCAGAGCAGCTGGTTGAATAGAGTCAACATGGAGACGCTCAGAGGTTTGTCCAGTTCTTGTGTCTAGCCGGTAGAGCAGGTGACCATCCCAGTCACTGACCCAGAGCACATTCTCAAACACAGCAATGTCAAATGGACGACCTGAGCCAAAGCAAAATTAATGAATTTACATACGAAACACAACATATTAGATGCAGAATTTTTTTGTTGTATAAAATTAATAGAAAAACATGACAGGTCACCAGCATACAGTGTGTTGTGTTTTGGATGTTGGTGTGTGAAGCATGTCCTGGCCACTTCATTAACTTAACCACAAAGTAACCAGCTTCACAAGAGTGACTATGCTGGCCAATGAGCTTCTCCAGCTTTTTTTTTTTTTTTTTTTTTTTTTGCAGGTAAATAGATCATACTTGTTTGTGTGTCTTTGTGTGTATTAGCAGAGAAACCTCACCTACTTGGTTCTCGCTTAGTACATGGCGATCAGAACCATCCAGTCTGGCCGATTCAATCAGACCTCTGCTCAAGTCACACCAGTACAGATGCTGGGAGCCATGGTCCACAGCTAGTCCACTAGGAGACACCAGTCCAGTGCTAATCACTACTTCACGGGTCTCTCTGTTTAGACCTGACCGCTCCACTGAAGGATGACTCCCCATGTCTGTCCAGTATACCTTCCTCCAAACACAGATGAGAAGATCCATGGTGATTTCATGACAAGTATAGTTGAAACATATGAGATTAACATTGTATAAAAACACTGTAAATTATAGGTCCATAAGTACAGTATTCTCGCTATTAAATTTTATGCCTTTTTTATGAAAATGTATATAAAAGAATAGTTCACCTCAAAATGAAAATTCTGTCATTTTAAAGAATCTTCCTGCAGCGCTTTTCGATACAATGACAGTTCATTGTGGCCATGTCTGTCTGGTCAAAAAAGGACCAAAAAAAAAAAACAAAACATAAAAAGCAACATAGAAGTTTTCCATAAGACTTGCGTGCTATATTTTAAGCATTCTGAAGTCACACAGTAGCTTTGTGTAAGGAACACATATATAATATTAAGTTATTATTCAGTGAAAATATATATATGAAAATCTTCTCAGTGACATTTTGTCTTTAGACACGCAAGAAACAATGACGTTTGATGATGTCATTAACGTCTAACCTGACGCAATGGGCCCTATTTTAAAAGCGCCAGCGTTAAGGGCAGCTCCATGCCATAAGTCATAAGCACAAAGTCAGTGGCCATGGCCATGAAGTTTTGGTATTTTCATGCAAGTATGCGCTAAGTCTAGGCACAACATGGTTTGGCTGAAATCAGGGGCACAACGCGCAAATGGGCTGGGTTAAGTACAGTTTAATTCTGAGGTTCTTCTCTGGTTATTTTACCATCTGCGTCCTTATATATAGTCCATTCCTGCAAGCACCATCGATATAAACGAAGACAGCACATTCATATGAAGTTAGTTAGAAGGTAGTGTAAATGGACTGTATGCAATGAATTAGAAGAATGGAAAATCACATTCTTTTGTGCATTAACTGCCTCCTTGATGAATGTCAGGCATACTGTATTTCTATGACAGTGACACACTCCTTTTATAGGCACGGAAAATGCGCTTCTCTTCAGAATTTGGATGTACATTCCATTAAATTATAGAGAATGTAAGTATTATTAATCATTTTCATCTACTGACACATAAATCATGGCTAGTATTAAGCAGTCCTTGAGTGTAGCGCTTTGCTTTGCACATTCACAAAAATAGAGCCCAATGTGCTGAAAGGTGCCATTGTTTTTCGTATTAAAGCTCCAGTTGAAGGTAAGATTTTCAGTGAATACTGAGTATGTTTACATGGGCAGTTATAATCGAACTACCACAGGTACCACAAGTATACATGACACCATGTGCAATTGAATAGGTGAAAAAAGCCTTACAAAAATCAAGAGTTCAGGCAATCTTGCGGCAAACATGCCGCAAATTTGCTGCATATTCACCACTCATTATTTTCACATTCAAATGAGCTTTGCAGCAAACTCTTCATTGTCGCCAAAGGTTTGCTGCAGGTTCACCACTACCGGTGAAGCGCTGAAAACTTCTGGAAAACATTTGTGGTGAATCACAAGCTCATTTGCATGTGAAAATAATGAGTGGGAAATTTGTGGCAAGTTTAGAGCAACTTTGTAGCAAGTTTGTCAGAACTTTAAATTTTTTGTTAGGGGGACGTCAGCTGAGAAAGTGACGTAGATATTTTCCAGTTCAACTTTTGCGTCAAAGTAGCGCGTCAAAGTCAGCTACAGCTAGACCCACAACAGCCACAACAATGGAAAACTTTACAGTCATGTGCATTTCTTACATTCTTTACACATTCATTTTGGTGCAGATAAGATGTACGCTATCCGTTGTTTATGGTGATGGCAGAAGATGACACAATTTGCTCCTGAATTGTTCTAACTACAGTATACAAGTTCTGCTTTGCTTAATTTTCATCCTTTATAATCTCTGTGTAAAGAGTAATAATAATGTTTCTAGCGCTTGACATGTGTCCCTAAATTTAGAGTTCTGGCAAACTAGTCATAAATTTGCCACAAATTTGCCAGTCATTGTTTTCACATGCAAATGAGCTTGTCATTTGCTTCAAATGTTTGCCAGACATTTGCAGCTCTTCAACGGTATTGGTGTTACTGCAGCAAACCTTTGGCAACAATGGACAATTTGCCACAAGTTTGCCGCAAAGCTTATTTACATGTGAAAATGATCAGTGGCGAATTTGCCATGAACTCTCGAATTTTAAATGAGATAAATCAGCCTCCAAAGGGCACTTCGAAGGGAGAACAATCAAACTAAGTTGGCTCTAAGATCACTTTGAACTGAATTTCCAATAAAAAATGTCTTAAAGGTGAGTTTAGAATAAACTTTAATTTTAAGTCCCACAGGGCCTGGGTAGCTCAGCGAGTATTGATGCTGACTACCACCCCTGGAGTCATGAGTTCGAATCCAGGGTGTGCTGAGTGACTCCAGCCAGGTCTCCTAAGCAACCAAATTGGCCCAGTTGCTAGGGAGGGTAGAGTCACATGGGGTAACCTCCTCTTGGTCACGATTAGTGGTTCTCGCTCTCAATGGGGCATGTGGTAAGTTGTGCGTGGATCGCGGAGAGTAGCATGAGCCTCCACATACTGGGAGTCTCCGCGGTGTCATGCACAACGAGCCACGTGATAAGATGCGCGGATTGACGGTCTCAGAAGTGGAGGCAACTGAGACTTGTCCTCCGCCACCCGGATTGAGGTGAGTAACCATGCCACCACAAGGACCTACTAAGTAGTGGGAATTGGGCATTCCAAACTGGGGAGAAAAGGGGATAAAAATAAAATAAAAACATTTGAGCCCCACACTTTTCAGCCCTCCAAATCTCTCACAGTGAATGGTAAAGTCATCGAAGGGAATAGGGCACAGGGACTATCACTTCTGAATGAAATGCACGCAGGTGTTGTTGTTATTTGTCTTCTCTGCTTTGAGGTGCATTCGACTTCCAGATTAAATATATGCTGCACGGCACCTCTGCATGCGCAAAACACCTAGGCCTATTGCGGTCCAGTTGACGTGTATACAGTGCTGGTCAGAAACGAACAACAATCGCGTTATCTAGGTCTGTTGGTTCGATTTAGCAAAAAACAACTGGTTTAATTTTAGTCCGACTAACGTGTTTACATGACACTGAAATCAGACTTTTCAAGTGCACTGTATTGTGGTCTATTCAAGTCATATGGTCAATTTTATAGCGCGTTTTGGTGTTTTTTGTCTTTTTGGGGGCTTGACAGGCATTGTTACTATGAACCAGGGACTGAAAACAGTTCAAGGAACGAAAACAGATGACATTTTTTGCAGAACGGGAACAAAGTGATTTTCAATTTTTCTGGAGTGAAAACTTTATTTTTAAATGCTAGTCACCGGTCATGACCGGTTAATTTCATTCTGATAATTTTTTTCATGAAACCAAAGGCCAAAGGGTTTATCACAGTAAATTCTTGAAATTACAGCACTTCATGTTGCCCGAACATTTAAATATGTGCTTTGATACTGAAGGAAACTGCATTACACAGTTCTTTGCCAAGTTGCCAGTTGTTGATTTTGCCTTGTGTGAATGAGGACCTTTTTAACAACTATGCATAATTATTACATATACTGTGCATGCACAATTAATCTAGATACAAGGAAAACATTCATAATATATTTCTCAGTTGTTTCCAAGTCTTCACTGAATTATTGTTAGATATGATGCATTAATACAGATTTGATGCTTCCGGGTTTTGACTCAGAAGCAGATCTGTAAATAAAATGATACTTAACTGTTAATTAACTGTGTTCGTATTATGGTTTCTATGCTGATAAATCCACCATACAGGAAGAAAAAAAATGTATTGCTATGTATATGTATTTTTGCTCATGTTGGTGAGGCAAGTGGCTTATTTTGGGCTTTTTTTTTTCCCAGACCAGGTTGCTTGTTTCTCTTGCAAGATCTGGCAACACTGCAATTGGTATTTAACTCACCCCTTAGCACAACGTACTGTCATTTTAAAAAGAACATTATCAACCATTTTTTATTTTGTTCTAACCTGTTTTCATTTGTAAAGGATCTGCGATCGAAAAAAATACTGTTTTTGCTCAGAACGAACTGAAATGAAAAACATTTTGTTGTTAATTCCTGCTATCAACTGTCACTGAATGGAAACAAGTTGCAGACTCTTCCATGGTTCAACTGTACACAGATTTGGAACAACAGGTTTGGTTCCAAACAACATTTGGAACATTAATGACAAAATGTCCATTTATGGGGTGAACTACTCCTTTAAAAATATATGGCTTATTGCTGTACAATTTTCAACTTGCAAGATTTAGACTGTAGAGGAGAAAATTAACATGCATTTTAAAAGGTCTTACTGTGCCTGAGGATGTAGGGCAATGCCTCTGGGTTTCTGGATGTCTTTATCTATAAACACCTCCCTGTCAAGGCCATTTAGACTGCTGCGGGAAATTGTGGATAATCTAACATAGAGAATGTTAAGTCAGTTAATGAAATAAGTACAGTTTTGAGAAGTGTGTGAATGTGTGAGTCTGTAACCCACCCTCTATCAGTCCAGTACAGCTTGCGATTGATCCAGTCCACAGCCACCCCCTCAGGTGAGTCGAGCCCAGTGGAGAACAAGATCTCTCTTAAACCTCCATCCAGTGAAGCCCTCTCAACACGCTTCAGGCCCTTATCTGCAAAATACACCTAAAATACAAACACACACACAGATGAAACCCAAACGAGGAATATCCATATGAGACAGTATTTCATATCATGATTACGCCACAATTTAAAAGAAGAAAATGTCAAATTATACAGCCTATTATTTCAACATGTTCTAGTGTCCGCATTGGTAGTTGATACTGACAGAGTATATCAGAAAGCAACAGAATGCTTCCATATCATGCAGTCATATACCTGGTCTCATTGAAACACCTTAAACATACTTTGCAAAATTATATTTCTGGCAGTTTCCTGATGAAATGGAAGACACTTGAACAACAACAATGACCTCGCTTGAATGTGTGCTCTGTAGCCACTAGATGGCAGTAAAAACATACTACTGTCGCCCCATCTGCTCTAATGCAATGCATTTTCTCACACCCAATTGCTTTTACACCTTTTGGCCACTAGATGGCAGCTGTAAACACATCTTAATAATAGTGGCCTCTTAAGTCTAAACAACCTATGGGTTTGAGTGATCTCCCACCTTGTTCTGCACTGGATCATAGTCCACAGCTATAATAGTGCCTCTTGGCTCCTCCAGCAGTCTCCTGTTCTTGGTGCCATCTGTGTTAATCTTTCTTATATCCACTACATTGGCAAATAACAGGTATGGTGGAGGCCCTGTGCGAAACAGCAAAGTGATACCAGATGATTCCAGATGTGTCTGGGTCATTAGAAGCAAATGCATTTAAATGCTGATTAACTACATGCTTAAAGGGATAGTTCACCCAAAATTTTAAATTCTCTCATCATTTACTCATCCTCATGACATCCCAAAGGTGCAGAACACAAATTAAGATTTTTAGAAGAATATTTCAGCTCTGTAGGGCCATACAATGCAAGGAAATGGGTGCCAAAATTTTGATGCTCCAAAAATCACCTAAATTAGCATAAAAGTAATCCATATGACTCGAGTGGTTTAATCCATATCTTCAGAAGTAATATGATAAGTGTGGGTGAGAAACAAATCAATATTTAAGTCATTTTTGCTAGAAATATTTCTCCCTGCCCAGTAGGGGGCGGTATGCATGAAAATGTAAATCACCAAAAACAGAAGAAGAAGAATGTGCAAGCAATCTGTTTCTCACCCACACCTAGAGCTGTCAAGATTATATATATATATTACATTATGCAATAGTAAAATATTTATTTCCTAATTTCTTCACTTTCACACGTTATTTAAATGCTCTGATTAAACCCATGAGCCCTTATTTGTCATGAAGCAAAACCTTAATTATATCATTATTATAGGTTTATCAAAGTGTATTTGGGTAAAGTATAGACATGGTTTGGAAGATGGATATTTGTTGCACTCTCTCATTAATAACATTCTGTTATTTTTTTAACAAAAAAAAAAAAAAGTTACATAGTGTAGCTTTATTAATCGCAACAGGTCTACACACACCTATCATATTGCTTATGAAGATATGGATTAAACCACTGGAGTCTTATGGATTACTTTAATGCTGACTTCTGTGATTTTAGGAGGTTCAAATTTTTGGCACCAATTCACTTGCATTGTACGGACCAAAAGAGCTGAGAAATTCTTCTAAAATCTTCATTTGTGTTCAGCAGATGAAAGAAAGTCATACACATCTGGGATGGCATAAGGGTGAGTAATGATGAGAGAATTTTTATTTTTGGGTGATCCAGTCCTTTAACCCAATAATTCAGGATGACAAATGGTGGATGCTGAGACAGCCAGGCACCATGCAAAATGTAGAGTACAGACACAGTTGTGCAGTGGGACTTGCCTGTGGCAGCACAGTGTTTCCCATCAGACTGTAGCTGGTATCCAGGTTGACACTCACACTCCCATTGGCCTGGATATAATGTCACACACATCTGACTGCAGCCTCCCCGATCTACAGACAAACAGCCTGAAACATACAGAGACAGTGGTAAAATCCTCTCACAACATCCGATCAAGGCATACATGCATACATGATGTGGATTTGCAATAGCAAAGACACATGGTGAATTACCTTGATTCACAAAAACACACCTGTGCACGAATGCCCATTTGCTTTTAGAACAGATCCCTCTGGACACACACAAACATCTCCTTCTGCTGTATTGACGCATTTATGATCACAAACTGTCCCATTCTCCACGCAGGGTTTAGCCTCTGTAGAAACATATGGCAGAAAGCAACCAAGCCAGTTAGGAATCATGTAATAACAAACAATAAAGGGGGTTGCACACCGGACGTGTCTGGTGGACAGCATGGCGCGTTCTAAAATTCGAAACAACTATTTTCAGTGAAGGTATGCACACCGCCGCCTCCACTCGGCGTCTGTTGTCAACGCCCAGGTACGACTCTGGAGGCTGTTCAAATTTCTGCCACGCCACAGAGCGCAACTCACATATTTTCCATTAAATTCGACCCAAATCATTATCAAAGGACATCGATTATTTACTCTAGCGATGCTCATTCTTGAAGAAGGGAAAAACATTGGCAACTTTTGCGTGTACTGTCTGCCACCTGAACCACACTGATGTGCCCCGTGTTTCATCCCTGTGCTGTGTCCTAGCCGCGATGCGACGCATGGCCCTTCTGGTCCTGTGTGCGACCGCCTTAAGTCTCCGTTCCACATTACCTTTTATTCATTTACTATGACTCTTTTTTTGCTTTCTTAAAGCTTAAGTGTGAAACCTTTTTGGTCTTAAAATTAGGGCTGCCAATTGATATATATATATATTTTAATTTGAATTAAAACTGCACTATGAAAGATTTTTGTTTAAAAATGAACAAATTGCCATTACTGATAAAGTTCAAAACAATGTCCTTGCCTTACCCCGTTTCACTACAGTAAGCCTATAAAAATTATTTGTATTTTGAGCTTTCGGGTTGGATTTGGCACAAGATCGATGGCCTATATCGTTCCTCCTTGTGTCATTACGTCATGTCCGTAAACACAGGAAGAAGGACTGGCTGTCTCGTGTTCCGGCCGAGGACGCTGTTCAGTTCAGTCAGTAACAATAATCACACAGTTCAGGAGAGTATCGCTGCAGTCTGGATGGAAGTTTATCTGTTGTCCGTTTGGACAAGTTGTTTACCTGCTATAATGCTTGAATACAGTATGTCGTATGGTAGGGTTTTCATGCTTTTATGAATCGAACATTAACCGTGTTTTCATCGATCGTGATGTATCTAGGCTGTGCTGGGAAGTTAATGTGCATGTTTATAACTTCTGTGTGCATACTGTCCATGTTGTGAAAAACTTGATCTCCTGAAATAATGTATAGACTGAAGTATCTACTTTTTAGAATTTAGCCTTCTGTATTCTGAATTCTTAATGCTTTAGAGACTTTAATTTTCCATGAAAGGATATTACATTGCGTCTAGCATGTTTCTTATGGAAACCTGCAATGCAAATGACATATTCTGACTAGCGCGTCGCTTCAGTGTGCAGATGTAAGTTGTTCCATAAATGTTGTGGATATATTGATGAATCTCATGTATAAATAGGTTGTGTTTGAATGAGGTATTTACCCCATCAGATTCATCCACCAGAAGAGCAGTGCCAAACACGACTGACGTAAAGTGTTCTTATGCACATTGCTTGCAATTTCACATTTCAACCACAGATGTCACTAGAGAGCACAAAGTTACGTAGTGCAGCTTTAATCACATGGCATGGCGATATCTAATTAATAGCATACATCAATATTTGCCGAAAAAGGCTCCCAAATAAAAAGGAATTTAATATATGATTAAATAATTACAATTCTATTTAAAAAATGGTAAATATAATATATAGGATAAATATAATATTTAAAATACATTACATTAGTGTGGTAGTCAAGCATTGATTAGGCAATACAAAAAGTGGCTTTAAAAGGCAATTTATTGTTCATTTTAATTTAATTGAACATATCCTATGAATGGCCTACAGTCAACAGCAGTCCATTTCGCAATTAAATTTGTCAATCTGTCCGAGGTAGACTTATTATAAAGGGTTTTCTAAGGATAAGTCTATGAATACATGCATCCGATGGATGCTTTTGAAGCATCTCACTTTGTGTCATGTCATATACCTTTAAGATAGTTTGAAACGTAGAAATCACATTTCAAGAAATCACATCTTGACAGAGTTACACTCCGTATAGCTTTGAATGCTAGAATGCCTCCTGTCAGTTAAGTGTGGTTTGTTGCCTGCACAGCAGCACATTGCATGTACAGCTGAAATTGCTCTTACTGCCCCCTGCTGACTGAGATTCATAGAAACATAAAGGTGGTACAGTATTTCAAGCCTGAATTGCTCCAATGGTGGAAAATCCTTATTACAGTCCAGTAGTATGATTAATAGCGTTAATTTTTCTAGCTTGTTAAATAATCACACTGAATTAACGAGTAAATTGACAGCCCTATTTAAAATGCTTTCTCCTATCCCAGCTTAATATGCAGAGACAAGTAGGCCATTCGTAGATAATTTTTTTTTATAAACTGTGTCTCTGTGGCACTTTAAAATAAGCTGATTGAACTGAACTTAACTGAATTGAATAGAACTAAACTGAGTTAAGTTGAGATGAGTTGAGTTGGGTTTAGTTGAGTTGAGTTGAACAACTTTGTTATTACTAATCCAAAAAATATATATTTCTATAAAGTATATAATTATAGGTGTAAAAAACTCAAAGTTATGACAAAGTTATGTTTTGTTTCTCTTGATTTCCAAACAGTCAAGAAAATTATTAAAATTGATATTTAAAAGTATACCATCAATTCAATAACACACAAACAAAACAAAACAAAAATAAACAAAATAAATAAATATTACATTTAAAATATTCATTTTATGAATAAATAAAGTGTTATAAGATATTTTGCCACTCACCGAACTGGCTTTAAAAATCAATGTTACAAGCAGTCAGAGAACACATTTAAAATTCTCTTTTTTTTGAGAAATACTTTTAATTTGACTTTTAAAAATGACCTAGTCACAACCTGTTTTGTCATTTTAATTTCATCGCCACTTCACATAATCTATGCACTTCACAACAGGCATAAACGGGATTGTATTTTAGTCTAATAATTAATGGTATGACAGTGTCTTTGGCTGAACAGCTTGCTAATAGAAAACAAGATAAAGAAACAAATCTAAAGTCAAAAGCTAATGGCCTCAGTGTTTAATGTCCCAAACCCTTGTCCTCAGCCAATCAACTCTCACCTCAACATTTCCATAAACACCTCAGAACATGTCACCTTAACCAACAGAACTCAAGGCACTGTAGTCATAAATGAGGCCTATCAGACAGTGCTCATTTTGACACTGAATAATCCCAAATCCAATCATCCGATATTTACAAAACACCACTCCTGAAATCAATTGAGTTTTTGTTCTAGTTAACAATGGATAAATATAAAGACAATGTATCTGATTAAATAATTATACTAGCCAAGACAGATATAAACATAGATTAAATTCAGAGAGTTCCTGAAAAAGGAGCTATTTATATCTTAATAATGGGAATTGTGCTGTCAACAGTGCCAATGATAGGCTTAGAAGAAGCCAGATGGTTAGTGGGAAACAAGCTTCTTAACGGGACACTCTCTCTCCAATCCCTTTATGATGTCACGACCATAATTCCACCCACATAGGTGAAAGTGCAAAAGAGGTCTTTTAAGCAGAATGAGTGACAGCTCGTGATGTTCTGTGATGGAACAGAGGATTAACTAATATTACAACATTTCACTCTCATATTTAATTTTGCATACATTTACATTCTTTTTCTGCATTTAAATCTTTATTATCTTCATTAGACATTAATCTGTTTATTATAAATAAATGATAATCACAATAAAAAATGTATTCCATAATTTATATACAGTATACATACATATATTAATGATAATTTACCCATCACACATCATTATGGTTATTGTACTGTCAGGAAACATGACAACAAACTTGATTTGTTCGAGAATTATATTGAGAGTTAATCTTGCTGTTGCTTTGCTCTTGACCTGCTTAGTCAGGCAAAGCTGCTGACTAAATATGTTCCTTATTACTGATATCACCTCATCATCTTACCACAGTACACTGTCTCAGCCTCAAAGCACAATTAGAGCAACAACAATGGAATCTATAGACTCTCTCTCTCTCTCTCTCTCTCTCTCTCTCTATCAATCTCTCAATCTCTCAATCTCTCTGACCCATATATGCCCTAACCCAGCTGCTTAATATGTATAATAATAGTACTCTAAACATATGTTTCATTATCCATCTCCAATCCAGTCCTACCTTTGCAGGTCTTCATATCAGGCAGTAAAAGGTATCCCTTGGGACAGGTGCAAAAGTAGGAGCCCGGAACGTTCTCACACCCCAGTGAGCAGCCATGATTCCACAAGGCACATTCATTTATATCTAAAAGAAAGGAACAGGGCTTTTTCTTTCAGAAGAACACCTTATCAAGAACAAAGAATGTAATCTTTGTTAATCTCTGCTGGTTTTCGATTCTAGGCTTTAGGGATGTTACTGTGTTTGACAGGGGAAATGAATGCTGTACCTTTGCAGTAGTTGCCTGGTTTACTGAGAGAAAAACCGTCCTGGCAGCGGCAAAGACCAGTGTCACTGTGACTGGAACACACTTTCACACACTCTCCTCTCTGTGGATTACAGCCTGCACAAGAATGGACAGAGTGGACTTTCCAAGCACATTTCACCACAATGTAATGGAGAAGTGCTCTCTGTGACATTCAAAATGAATGAAAGGAACAACCTGGTATACTAACAATTACTTTTATAGATAATTTACAGTGTAGGACATTTTATTTTTTTAGAATAATGGAATAATCATTGTTTTGTTAAGAGTTTCGAATGAAAATAGGTAACTAATGCAACTAAGATTGTGTAATGACTTAAAGAGGACATCTGAGATTATATAAAATTTAATTTTCCATTACCAACCTGGAGTGAATGGAGTAGCAATCTCCATCACTGGCTGATTGATGGAATGTACCACTTTGACATCTCCAGGGGGGTTCGGCATTCTTTTGGAATTGACATTCTCCACTGGGCCCCCTGTGTACTTGTTTACTCGTGTTATGCTTTTAGACTTTGAGTCTGTTAGGTACACATAATCCAGGAAAATTGTCATCCTCAGAGACTGGGATCTAGGAGTAGAGCAGGTACGATGTCTTTACCATAAAAGTTTTCAAAATTCCATATTTTCAATCAAAGCATTTTGTGGACAGATTATTATTATTATTATTATTATTATATGTATCCTATACAATAACTGTATAATTTATTGTTTTATGAGGTAACCAACATCGTGCATAGCTGTGCTAGTTTTCAGATTACTCTGCAGTTTCTTTCTTCTCACATAATAGACAACATTGAAATAACTCAGGTTCCTTATATTAAATTCTTGGGAGTGAGAGTAGATGATAAATTAACATGGAAATATCATATTGAACTGATTTGTAAAAAGACTATGAAGTCAATTGGTATTTTAAGTAGAGTTCGTTCATCGATTAATCATTCTTGCATTTTAATTCTTTACTACATAGAATAGCGCGGGCATCAACACACGCTACGTCTCCGCGGTAACGCGCTCAACAAGCCACGTGATAAGATGAGCGGATTGACGGTCTCAGACACGGAGGCAACTGAGATTCATCCTCCACCACTCGGATTGAGGCGAGTCACTAAACCACTGTGAGGACTTAGAGCGTATTGGGAATTGGGCATTCCAAATTGGGGAGACATCTGAAAAGGACTCTAATTAACAAGGATTCATAAAAGTTTTATGGATTTCATTGTTATATATTTCAAATTTGGAGTTTGTACTTTTACATACATTTTTACATTTCTCTTAATGTTGTATTTCTGCTTAGATCTCAAACTGAAATGTTTGTGTAAAAGGCACTTCTATCATCATTGTATTGCTGTTTAGAATTGAAACTTTGAAGATGCACATTTTTGTTTTTATTTTTTTTGTACATTTATTGTTTTTTATAGGGGAGGTATCTTATAAGCCATTCTGGCTTCAAACCTCTCCTGCACAATGTTATCATTTGTTTTATTTATTATTATTATTATTATTATTATTATTATTATTATTATTATTATTATTTGTCTTTTGTTGTGTTGTGCAAATACAATAAATAACAAAACTGATTTGGCCATTAGCTGTGTAGTAAGTGGGATAATACAGTCAGCCAGTCTTGTAGCAAAATAAACAGCTTCAGGGTTAAACGAGACCCTTTGTGGTTTATTTATATGTGGTTTACCTTGATTGAAGATGATTGAATACATTGATATTATTGCCATCATAGTTGCAGGAGCCCATTGCAGTGTGCACTCCTAGGCCTTGCTGAACCCAGAATAATCTCCTGTCCCTGTGGTCTATGGCCAAAACCTTTAGTCTGTCTGCAACTTTCAGTACTGTTGCCATCATCCCACCTGTGATATCTGAACGCTGGATACTGGGAGTCACTCCATCTGATAACCAGAAAATATATCTGGAACAAAAAAATGGAATAACAAGTTATAATAGCACTCGTTGAGCTACATACAATCTTAATGAGCAGCATTATAAAGAATCAAAGATGAAAGTTTAAATTTCTGATTTAGTTGTGAACAAATAGGATCAAAACAGAGTTAAAAATGATGTAGCAACGATTTATTCTGCATCAATACAAGCACATTCTTTTAATTCAACTTAAAACTATTTATTTTCAGCATTATCTATCTGTTAAAGGGATAGTTCACCTAAAAATGAAAATTCTCTCACCATTTACTCACCCTCATGCCATCCAAGATGTGTATGACTTTCTTTCTTCTGCTGAACACAAACAAAGATTTTTAGAAGAATATATCAGCTATGTAGGTCCATAAAGTGCAAATCAACAGGCTCCAAAACTTTGAAGCTCAAAAAGCATATTAAGAAAGCATTAAAGTAATCCATACATCTCCAATATTAATTGTCCTTTTTTGCTATAAATCTACTTTCAAACAGCCCTCCTAAGCACTCTTGGGTGCTTCTCATTTCCTAAATTGTGCATCCTCATTTCCTCGCTTCTCCATCCTCAAGGACGTGACCCTGAAACAGGTTAATGTCTGCCATCACTGAAGGACATATCAATTCTCTAAATGTACCATGAGGAGGCGAGGACCGAGCACAGAGGGAGCATGCTGAGCACTCTTGAGAAGCATTCCTTCTCTCTTAAGAGATCTTCTTTTGCTTTTGGCAATTTGCATTCTTCAATCATATTGCCACTACTGGGCAGAGTGGAGAATTTATATTAAAAAAGGACTTAAATATTGATCTGTTTCTCACCCACACCTATTATATCACTTCAGAAGACATGGATTCAACCACTGGAGTCATATGAATTACTTTTATGCTGCCTTTATATGCTTTTTGAACTTCAAAGTTTTAGACCCTGTTGACCTGTATTGCATGGACTAGCAAAGCTGAGATACTTTTCTAAAATACTTTGTTTGTGTTCAGCAGAGAAAATAAGGTCATACACATCTAACATGGCATGAGGGTGAAAAATGATGATAGAATTTTTATTTTTGGGTGATCTGTTCCTTTAATTTGGCTTCATTTCTATTTATGTGAAATCAGAAATGGTTGCAGATTAGTTCTTCACAGCCAGTCCTTTGATACAAAAGTGAGGCCAGTGAGCTTTTTCTAACTCTCTGATAAAATTGCACTTATGTGCCAGCCATGTTTGAAAGAATGCGACCATCTGAATTCTCCAGCATTTAAAGCTAACTAGCAAATGAGGAGTTGTGCAACATAGTCCTGCGTAGAATTGTGAAAGTGACAAAGCACATTGCTGAGAGAACAGAATATAAAACTGTGAAACATGTTGTTGTGGGTAACAGGTCTGACCTATTGTTCCACAAGCCATATCTCAAAATTTAAATCTTTCCTTTTTTATACAATTATTATAGATTTTTCACACAGTCTGTGGAATGTGGTATGTTTCCCACAAGTATTTAAAATAAATAAATATTATTAAAAAAATGTATATCTTTTATAACTAACTTATCAACATTTGATTATAATTTTATTGACTTTTCCAAAGAGATCAACCTAAATTATGTCACAATTTAAAATAATTGTCACATTTTGATAAATCCTTGCATTCTCCTTCTCTTCAACTATTGTATTGATTTCTTATTTTTACCTCTCATTTGGATCAACAACAACACTGCTTGGATGAGACAGGTCTCTCAAAAGAGTTTTTGCATTTCTCCCATCTGTGTCCACTTTCTGTATTGTTCCTCTTTCGGCATTACACCAGATCACTGAGTTTTCAATCCAGTCCACAGCCAGCCCTGTGATTCCTTTCACTGATGAGAGAAGCTCCTAAAGAATGAAACAAACCTGCATTGAGAGGCTCAGAACCAGAGGTTAAAAACAGATGGGAGATGGTGCTCTAATCGTACCTGTCCACCTGTTCCGTCCAGTCCCGCTCTGTTGATTACTCCTGCATGTGTATCGGCCCAGAGCACTGTGCCTTCACCCAAGTGGAAGTCGAACAAGATGGACCTCCCCACCCCAGACATGATCCTTCTCTGGTCCCCACCATCAAGGTTCATTCTGAGAATGCCGTTTCCAAGGCCAATTAACAGATAAGGCTCTGGACCTTTGAAGAGACAAATAGCAAAAGCTTTCACATGACAATTTAATGACAAATGACAACATTTTGTAATGACAAAAACTCTGCAGTAAAAATAAACCGAAATATTAATTTGATCCCAAATTTAAACAATGTTGATTTACATTTTAAATGCACATATTATGTGCATCACTCGAGCACACGGGAACTTGACATGTTGCTGCTGAAAGTTCCCTGAAAGTACATCGACCCCATTCTGCTGAGTTACTGACAAGCGGCATCTCCCATCAGACACTTCTAACTTTGGCCACTGGGGGCAGTGATTCAACTTTCGATAAGCACAGACCGATTTCAGCAGCAAAACTTTCGACCTATTGTTGCTGAATTCACTGTGAGATGATTCTAGGTCCAATGAATTCAATTAAGCCTCAGCTTAGCAAGTACTTCATTATAGCATCGTATAGCAGTGGGTCTTATATATGTCTTTATATACATCTAGAACAGAACAGAAATACAACTATTTTTAATGTGACACTGTGAAAAAAAATTTATATTCTTTTTTTATTGTCAATCTGTCAAGTTCATAACCTGATGCCAAACTGTGCTCAGAAAAGACTGAGAAAGTTTTTTTTTTTTTTATCTCTTTAAGGTACTCTGAATATTTTTTAAGATATTGAACAAGCAGGATTTAAGCCCAGAGCTGGAAGAAAACATGGGCTGTGTTGTTTTTGTTGTATGAGGTGGCAGTGTTCATGTGTCTCCCTGAAACATTTTGGTGTGTTTTTTTTCCCCCCCAAATAAAGGGTTGACCCTGAAACGAGGCATTTGATAAACGAGACCTGTCGTTCAACAAAAACATTCTTTCTTCATCATAAAATTACTTTGATAGAATTGATCGTCCACACTGGCACTTGTAATTTCATTCAGAGAGTGAATTAATGTTGTTGTGTGACAGGTCTTTTCATGCTTTAATAGGGAGAAGTTCACATTTCTATCTCACAAATGCCTCTATAGAAATAAAGCAGTTGTATCCTAGCAACATACATGATAATGGAGGCCTTCTAACTGAGGTTGTTTGAGTGGATTACACAAATGACATTGTCATGTTGCTAGGATGTGTGTGGACAAATGATAATAATGTAGAATATGGTGATGGTCAATAGTTTACATTTAGATGAGTATGTAATAGCAATATCGTTTTAATCTGGTTAAACACATTTTTAAATGCCCCTCCAAAGTTTTCCTCAAAAAGCATACACATATTAAATCCTTAGATATTTTTAAACTCTTAAAGTATATTTAACAAAGGGAGTTTTTCTCAAGATTTAGGATGTATTCTATTTTAAGGAATATTTAACAGACTTATGCTGATCAATGTAAATATCATGACTCATGAAGGGAGGGTCAAGTTTTTATCTGAGGCAAAGAGTAACTTAAAATGATTATGCAAAGGTATTTCAAACCTTTTCTAAAACCAAGTTTCCAACCAAATTTTGTCCTTCATCACCATGTAACAGCCATCCAATTAAATAATGATCTACAAATTAAAGAACCATTTAGCAAAACTTTATCCTGCTGTGTTGGCACATCATGATCAGTGTTTTTTTTTAGACAATTTAGGATTTGATTTGTGATTTTCATAAAGTGCAATGACATGTACCATAGAAACATAAATGTCATTGAAAAATCAGGTCGTCTGAAGTGTTAAAAATGAGAATATTTTAAATTATAATAAAAATGTGTGTCAAAAATATAATTTTTGTGTCCAATTACATTGATAGCATATTCTAATTTTTTTACAGTATATACTGTATATATATATATATATATATATATATATATATATATATATATATATATATATACAGTATATACTGTAATTTTTTTTAGAAAATGCTATCAATGTAATTGGACACAAAAATTACATTTTTGACACACATTTTTATTATAATTTAAAATATTCTCATGACCACCAAGTAAAAGGTATTATTTCCTTGCACCTTGAATACATGAAAGTGTACACATCTTAATCACTAATTTCAAAAAAATTCCTAACACATTTTATAAAGTAAAAAAAAAAAAAGAAAAAACAAAATGTGCTTTTTCATAAAGTAAAAATACAAATAAAAAATAAATCAGAATACTGGTTAAAATTTCAAACACAGTAATGAGGGTCTAAAGGGTTCATCTCTTTTTTATGTTGTCTCTTCTGTTTTTGTCAACATAAACAAAACAAAAAAAACCCTAACCCATCCTACATGTTGGTTACACAATAATAAAAAACAAATTATAAAAAAAAATCAGATAAAAAAAATAATAAAGGTCTATTCTACACTACAAATGAAAAACATTTCTTTTTTCAAGTAATTTCAGCTTTAAATTAGACTTTGATTTTTTTTTTTTTTTTTTTTCTGTTTCAGGACGGTTACACCGTCAAAATGACTTTGAACTTAAATTAAATTTAAAATGTGTTCATCATAGAAGATGTTATTCAAGCAATTGTCTTGTGTGAATTGCATTTTTTATGTATTTCTGAATAATTTAAGGATCTAAACAAAAAAAACTAAATCAGCATTGCGGCATTGACCCACAATCTGCCAAATGAAAAGCAAAAATGATTCTCTGGATTACTTTACCTTTCAAATTAAAATCCTGCTTGTTAACAGCTATAATAACAATGCAATTCATGTGCCAAATATGCAGCCTCATCCTTTAATTAAATATTTAGCTTCAGTCAAATACCTCCTTTACAATCACTCAATTGCTCACTAATCATGCCCTTTTTCTTCTCACTCACTTTTCTGGCAGGTTTATGTAAGTGATCAGAGTTTTGATCAGACCAAGTTAAAAGCTAAATATTGACCATATTGACCATTGAACACACATAAGAGATTTGCAGAATGCAGGTCTTTGGGCATCCATACTTGCATTCAGCCATTTGCCAGTGTTTGAATGGCCACAGCATCTCTAGTTTAGCTTTGCACCAGTATGTGATGCAACGATTGTCTCGGTAAAGGCTGGATCAAAATATTTCACACTCACTTTCAAACTTTGAACTTACCCACACAGCTGAAGTTTCCAGCAGCCCAGGGACGTCCTCCCCAACATAATGCTCCCTTAGTGGGGCCTGTAGCACAGGCAGGGCCCATGCTCACCATCCAGAACCACAACTGAAAGGTGGCCACTATCATCCTCCAGAACATAATCCTGTCTCAGCTTCTACAGGCCTCTCCTCTTAAGTATTTCCTTGGACACGGCGCCACACGATCCAGCCGTAACCCCCACACATCTTACACACATCCTACCAGCTTCAACCAAGAGAACAAAAGAGAGCTGAGCCAAAAAGATACAGAGAGAGAAAAAGTGTGTCTATATCCCAGAGGTGTCCTTATCACACAGAGCTGGTTGAAAGTGAGAGTACTCAAGAACAGGCAGGTTTGTGTAGAGCCCTGCCAGGCACAGACATACACACAGCTTCAATTTCTCCAGCTCTCCAGTGCTCTAGCTGTTTTGGAAGCAAAGTATGAAATTCCTGACAGTCCCATGGTAAATTTGACACATGGTGAAACCAGCCATGGCTGCAAAGACGGTTTTCCCTGGTCTGAGAGTCTAAGCCTGCACTCAGAGCGATTACAAGCCACACAAAAACTGCCCTTTTGCTTGTACAGATAACACAAGTCACCCTCAGTTAACCTCCTGGCCTCCGTTGGTTCTGTTCTCTGTGCTTGTGATTTAGTAGGAGTGGTCATTAAATTGGCCTAAACCTTTTTGTGCTGTTCATGAGTAATGGGATGCTCCCTCTACATTTTCTCACATCCCCTCCCATACACAAACACAAACCAATAAACTAGTGTTGTTGTGTCTACATAGTCTCTGTCTGGCCCCCAGAATAAGGATTCACAGGGGTGGGGCTTGTAAGTGCTTCACCCGTTTCCTATTTACCCAGATAAACGCAATCTTATTATACGAATGACTATCATATTGTCACAACAATTAAAGGCACTGCACTGGGAAAAAATGCAGCAGGTACGGATACAACAGCTTCCCTGTTGTTCAACTTAACCAGGGCAGGATATGCAGCAGCACAATGTCTGCTCTGACACACACTCACAGGACATGGTGTGACGTCATCCCTGACGGAATTCTCCAACTAAATGAACTGACATTAAACTTGGTAGAGTTAAAATGGCACAGAAAAAAAAAAAACTATCTGGAACTGCAGTGGATCAGTTATAGTTGCCACTATTTATCAAGTATTATTAGGAAATGGTTGCAGCACATTTTTACATACAATCTTTTCTGATCACATAACTAGATAAGTGTACATAATATTGCGTTTTGCCATGATTGCCATGATAACAGCTGGCTGAATTTAATGTGTGTGTGTGAAATAAAAAATATTAAAAAGGAGAGACACACAGAAATACACCTGTTGCATCTAGAAGAATGCATGCTATTAACATTCAACTGTGTAGACACACCCAGAGACATCAGATCAGAAACCACAGAAAATACATGTAACCAAGAAAGTGTCTGTTACTGTATGATTCTTCTATCTGATCCCTTTCTGACAAACTTAGCCAGCAATTTGAGAATTGAAAAAAGACAAGTGACATTAAAACAAAAGAACAGTAGAGGCTTGTAAATAAATGCAAATTTGGCATGTCAAATTTGCCCTTCATTCATCGTTTGAACATAAAACCAATAAATAGCAGTAATGTTAAAGGGATAGTTCAACCAAAAATGATCATTCTTTCAACAATTATTCACCCACATGCCGTCCCAGATGTGTATGACTTTCTTTCTCCTGCTGAGCACAAACAGAGATTTTTATTTCAGTTCTGCAGGTCCATACAATGCAAGTGAGTGGGTGCCAACATTTTGAAGGTGCAAAAAGCTCATAAAAGCAGCATAAAAGTAATTCATAAGACTCCAGACATATTTATGTCCTTTTTTACTATAAATTCTCCTCCCTGCCCAGTAGGTGGCAATATGCCACCAAATACAAAAGAAGAAGAATGTGAAAGTGGAGACTGATAGTAAAAAAGGACTTAAATATTAATCTGTTTCTCAGCCACACTTATAATATCGCTTCTGAAAACATGGATTAAACACCTGGAGTCTTATAGATTACTTTTATGCTGATTTTATGTGCTTTTGGAACTTAAACATTTTGGTACCCATTCACTTGCATTATATGGACCTACAGGGCTGAAATTGTCTTCTAAAAATCTTTGTGTGTGTTCAGCAGAAGAAAGAAAGTCATACACATTTGGCATGTCATGAGGGTATGGTGAGAGAATTGTAAATTTTGGGTGAACTATCCATTTAAGAGTTTATACTGTGCCAGAGAATGCTGTGGTTCATTTTATTTCAATTTGGATTGTGCATTGATAGAACGTAGACGAAAAAACGCAAGGATTTGTGAAAGTGACGCTCTTAAAAATGACTTCCTCTCCGTCAAACTCTTTCTGTAGTGTGTAGGTACCCAAATCTTCCCAGTGATTCCAACAAAAACAAATACATCAAAGGCAGTACAAATTTTAATTACATTTATCATGACTGTATATAACACTATATCATTATATATTGGCATACGCAAAAATATATAACATTTATGTACATTGCATTACATAAAAAACAAATACACAATAATGTCGGTTTGGGTGAACAAAATTTTTCATTTATAAAATGAGAAGTGAGACAGAAAATACAAATTGGGGTTAAGAGAAGTCTTGTAAGGCAACGAGTTGCATATCAAGAGCTAATCTTTAAAAACTGATGTTGCCACAGCTTGTCTAATACCATGTGTTTAGAAAGGATAACACTTCAAAGCCGATATGCCATAAGAATGAGGCTAAACATTAGCACAGATACTCAGATCTAGAACTGTCACTCTTGTATGTCATTTGAGAGTCAATGCTTGAACGTGAGCATAGGAGCATTCTCTCTGATTCCTGAGTCTGCCTTCGGGCCCAGAGATCATTTGCCTGCCCGTTCAGAGTCCTTTGTTTCATGGTAAGTGTCTCAAATTTTAGATATGTCTCTTTTGAAAGGTCATCATCTGGTCCATTGCTCCTGCTGCTGTTTCCTTTACAGCAGAGACACAAGATCTTATAGAGCAGCACCACAATGAGAGGCACCGCAACTGCACATGCAATCCCACTGACAATCACCAGGACTTTGTTCTGCCTATCATTCCCAGCGTTATCCAGAGTTCTGAAATCCACACATTGCTCTTTCCCAGATGCCAAAGACTTAGTAACTAAGCACACTGTGTAGAGCTGGTTAGGTATCAGATATTCCAAGAGGAGTTTTCCTTGCCCCACCTCTGCATCAATTGATTCTGTATCATCTTTTGCATCATATGGAAAATAGACCACAGTTAAGGGTGTGTCGCTAGGCAAGCCTTCAGATGTCCATAGCAAGACTGCTGTGTCACTTGTCTCCTCCACTACCTCAATGTATCTGACATCAGCTTTCTTTTTTGTCTTCTCATTCATCATTAGACCTTTTCCACCCTTGCCTTGCTGGATCTTAGCTGGCTTGTCTCCAGCAGGTGGGGATCTCTGTACTCCTTCGCCTGGTCCCAGACTCTTCTTGGTTGACAGAGGTAACTGCGTGGATATGGCAGCTTTGGTTGTAAGCAAGGCAGGGCTAAAGGACATAGAAAATGGGATCCCAGTCCCTGCAACAGATGTCACAGGTTCAACAAGTTTGGAATCTGCATCTGGCCTCTTGGTTATGTTCAGCACTATTGGCTGTGTTGCAGTTTCCACTCCATCCACAGACAAGGTGATGTATGTCTTTGCATTCCCCGCAACGTTCTTGGCCATGCAACGATAATCACCAGCATCCTTCAACACGATACCATGCAAACTGAGGATGGACCAACGAACACCCTCACCAGGAGATTCCTGCACAACTACAGATATATGAAACTGTGAGCATCAGAAATAACAAAAAAGAATAAGATTAAAGGATGTTTTGGAGGTTGATGGAACTTCTATACCTGTGTTGTCCACGGCCGATCCATCAGCTCTGGTCCACAGAAGGGTGGGGGTAGGAAAACCAGTGGCATCACAGCGCAGGAGCACATTGCTACCCAGTGGTGAAGTGATCTTGGTGGCTGAGGACATGATTGATGGCTTGAGGCACTGATCCAGTTCAGCCCGCTGGAAGAGAACGCCAGCAAGGTTCTCTGGTCCACTGCATGTCAGGAACGGATCCATTAGCACCACAGGTATGTTGGCCATCTTCGACAACTCAATGAGCTTGGAAATCTGACAGTCACAATACCAGGGATTGTCCTGCAGACCTACAAATATATTTGTTTATATGTCCATGAAAACTGTTAAATTTGTTAAAATGTTGAAAATCTCAATTAAAATTGGGTAACAAACAGCAAACTTACACGTTACAATATTGATTGTGAAATTCACATTTTCATATGTTGACAGTTTAAATTCACCAATACCCTCAAGACCCAGGATATAGGCGAGTTGAATGGCTCAGCGAAATTATAAATTTTGAAATGGTAACCCATGTACTTTACTTTACAGTTTAACTTGTTATTTTACTTACTTAGAGAGAAATTAAACTCAAAAGCAGCAAGTCACTATCATCAAATCAGATATGTGTGTCTTGCAAATCTTAAAGCGATGATGTCTTGTCTGACTAGCATCAGGTGTTAGACATTAATACACACAGTCTGCCCATAATTCTGTCTATGGCCGGATGGTAGTTCAGTTGACTGTAAACAAGGAATGAGACATTCCACTGATGCAGCTGAACAGCTGGGTGGTGGTAACTGTTAATTTCTTTTTGATACAGGGTAATAGGACTTAAGGGCTTGTGCTTTTGTGCTTTACACCAGTGGTTTTCAAACTGGGTGCAACTGCTCATTTTAATAGAGCCAATTATAGTCATGGATGTCAAAAGTACCAGTACTTAAGTACAAAGTTAAAACTAAAAAAAATAAAAGAAAAAGTTTTTTTTCCAGTCTGCAGCTGTGAATGCAGCTGTGCATGTGAATGTTAAAATGTGCTTCTTGATCAAAATGCCTGTCTTGACGTGACACTGATACAGTATAAATATGTATTGTGTTAAAGGGATAGTTTACCCAAAAATAAAAATTCTCTCATAAGTTACTCACCCTCATGCCATCCAAGGTGTGTATGACTCTTTCTTCAGCAGAACACAAATTAAGATTTTTAGAAGAATATTTCAGCTCTGTAGGTCCATAAAATGCAAGTGAATGGCGCTTCTTGAAGCTCCAAAAAGTACATATAGCTATCATAAAAATAATCCATATGATTCCAGTGGTCTTATTAATGTGTTGTGATGCAAAACGCTATGTGTGTGTGTATGAAATAGATTCATATTTAAAACTTTTTTTACTAAAAATGTTCAGTTCCAGCCAGCTTGAGGTTTGTACGTTGATGAGGGTGGAGTTCAAACTGCCTCTCGAGTGATGTATGTGCGTAAGCCTCCTCTGCATAGATACGTACATAGGTCCCTTATTAGCAGCTGTTTCTATGGATCACTGTACTTTGTGGACACAAAAGGAGTTTATGCAGCGGTCTGAGCAAGGAGCTCGGTCTGAGACATCTTCTCCACTCACTCACTTGCATTCAAACTGATTCAAACAGCTCTCCTTGTTCACCGTTCCAAGATGGCGCCGCAGTTGACATATCCAACCAGCCTAATGAGGCATCTATGTATGATTCTCTATGCTCCTCTTTTGTAAACAACAATGCGCTTCCATTTTTTCATATTTCACACGTCAGTTCTCGCGTGAACTTGCCAAAGCACTTGACCTCAACCCTCGTGAATTTTTAGTAAAAAAAAGTTTTGAATATTGATCTATTTCTTACACACATCTAGCGTTTCACTTCAGAAAACATTAATTAATCCACTGGAGTTCAACGGATTACTTTTATGATGGCTGTATGTGTTTTTTGGAGCTTCAAAAATTTGGCACCCATTCACTTGCATTTTATGGACCTACGGAGATTAAATGTTTTTCTCAAAATCTTCATTTGTGTTCTGAAGAAGAAAGAAAGTCATACACATCTGGGATGGCATGCGGGTGAGTAAATTATGAGAGAATTTTTCATTTTTGGGTGAACTAATCCTTTAATGCAACAAGAAAAAATCTAATATCTAAAAATTTTGGACCTGTGCGATGTGTAAATGCAGCTCCAATAGACATGCCACTGTCTCATAGGTTGTTATTAATAAAACAACAATACTGACAGGAACAAGAAAAAAGCACTAACTTTTCTTGGCTGGATAACTTTACTTGCTCTACTAAGTCCAATTCATTTCAATGACAGGCCTGCTTCTTTGTCAAACTCTGTGTTGTTCAAGTGTCCAAATATACCCTAAATGCACACAATAAGCGTTTGGATACACATGTTCTACCATTTCCATTCAATATGTACAAAATGCTGAAAATGATATATATGCATACCATCAGTTTAGGATAAAATGCTAGTAAAATACTAGGTTTTTTAGGACAAGAGTCCTTGTAGGAGCTAGCTCATTATGCCTTACCTAAGCTAGCTTGCAAGCTCAGACACTGATACAGTTGTTAAAATTTATGATGAGCAGTTGTTCATTAACATAGATTAAGGAGATATATTATGGTTGAAATTATGGAGATCTACCACATGTAGGTATTTGAAATAAAAATAAAAAAAAGGATTGAGCATTGGGACAGCTGAGGGTTTGGGCTGGGGTGTGAACTGCTTGACAGTTTACAGTGACCACCTTGTAAGATAACATTTTAAATTGGTCAACCATGTCTGTTGTGTGAATGCAGAGGGTGGCCCGTGTTGTTGTGGCATAATATTCCAATTAAAATATACTGTGATGACAATAGCCAAGTATTATACAGTATCACATCACCTCCAGTAATTGCTAGCTGGTGGCGCTACCTTGAATTGTAAAGATAAAAATTCAAGTTTTGTTGCATTTGTTGCATGTCTATTAGCTTTAAGGTCATCTGTATGTCAGTTTACTTTTAAACGTTGACAATATTCACTTTCAGCAGCTATTAAAGTCAGCAGATGATACATTTAACATCTGCAGTCTCTCCCTTCTGGCTAAAAAGACTCAGGGAAATTCATGTTGTCACAAAGCTGCTGAGAAAGTTGTCCAATTAAATGCTTTCCAGAATGAAAACTCACGATGCCTCTTCATCTGGTAGCAAGACAGTCTGTGTTCCAACAGGCGCTAATGATGCCTTTGCAGTGCACTTTGAAGGGAGTACAATCCATGGGTGGATCCAAACAGAATTTTATATTCAATCATTTTAATTATAATCACTTAAAAAGTGAGTTTCGAATGACAGTTATCACCTTTCAGTCATGTGAAGCTCTCACAGTGATGGGTAATTGTACTCTAAGAAAATAGGGCATGGTGATGATCACTTTTGAATGGACCGGGAGTTGGATATGAGGAAAGTAGCTGGAGTTTATTCATATTTTTTATGAAGTTATTTTTCATAGGTTTCTTAGGATGTACAGCGTGAGCAAGTCTTCTTTATTCTTTATGTTTATTGTATTGCGATTAAAAAAATGTATATATTGTGATCTTTCAATCGCTTGTTTCTCATTCATCTGTTTTGGACTTGCGCAATGGCTCCAGCCTCGTTGTAGCAAAAATGTGATGTGCTGCGTTTGTTTGTGGGTTAGTTCTGTAGTTATGTGGTCAGGTAGGTCATCGTTCCATTCTCAAGTCAGTCGAAAAGTGGGCAGACTTGCCGTTGAGATCACTTCTTAGTTTCCCCGGCTGAACACCGGCTCTGGCACGAGAAGCAGCACAGTAAAAAAAAGGCATATGTGCGCAGCTTTGCTGGGCTGCAACGTAAACTAAAGCCAATTGTCTATTTAACAAATTATCTATTTTTTTTTTTTTTTTTTTCAGCTGGAATGAGCTGTCTAGATGTCGCTGAAGCTAATGAGCAAATATTAGAATCATCCTCCTTCCAGATGAGCGCTTCAAAGAAACTCAAATCTCAGAGCAGTTGGAAGTCCCATTAGACTATTAGCGTGTACTTAACTTGGGAGAGCCCATGAAGACACAGGCTAGATTTAGATCTTTAAAGATCTTAGATCTTTAAAGATACAGTTGCACTTTCTATATAAAGACAAGGTGAAGATGGGATATTGCGAACACTCACATGTGGAGATTCCAGAGAAGAAGTTTTCAACGAAATTAGCTCTTAAATTAAAGCCCCACCTTCCCTTCGCCTCTATGGGTAATCTAAACTTGTTCCTAACCAGGGTAAATTCATTTGCAATCACAGTGGCATCTAAGAGAAATGGGACTGAATGGGTCTGTTCCAAAAATTAGTAAGCTGCTGTCAACTGCTACATTGGTAGAAACTTAGTAAAATGGAACAGATTTAAAACACTCTATTTAGTGCTCCTCACTTGACTACTGTAACGCTCTCATTGCAGGCCTCCCTGCATGTGCAATTAGACCCCTGCAAATGATCCAGAATGCAGCAGCACGTCTGATCTTTAATGAACCAAAGAGAGCAAGTTACACCACTCCTTGTCTCTCTCCACTGGCTGCCGGTTGATGCACGTATCAAATTTAAGGCTCTGATGCTGGCATACAGAACAGTCACTGGGTCTGCTCCAGCATACCTAAAATCATTTATGCAGAGCTACGCACCCACTAGAAGCCTGCGGTCGGCTAAGGAACGTCGCCTTGTTGTACCAACACAAAGAGGCACCAAAACACTTTCCCGGACTTTCAGATTCATCATACCACATAGGTGGAACGACCCACCCAACTCCATCCATGAAGCTGACTCACTCTCTGTCTTCAAAAAACGACTAAAAACATATCTTTACCATGAGCACTTAACCAGTCATTAAAAAAAATAATAATAATAATAATAATAATAATAATAATAAATGTTCCTGTTGCACTTTATTCTGTTTTGAATACTATTATGATGCTAGTGAAACTTTGTAATACAGCACTTTTCATACCACTGTCTCCTTAAGATGATTCGCTTATGTTTTCTTTTTTTGTAAGTCGCTTTGGATAAAAGCATCTGCCAAATGAATAAATGAAAATGTAAGTGCCAGGAGACTCAAAATCTATTTCAGTTGAGTTTGGTATTAGCATCTTGCTAAACTAACAATGCAATACTTTAATAAGCATAAAATTACATAGCACAAACAAATAATGGGTAAAATAGTCAATTATTAATTTGATAGAACTTTTTAGTATCAATACTTTTTGGTATTTAAGTATATTTATAATAAGCATTTCTCTCACTTCATCTGCCATCATGGATTTTTTTCACCAAGCATGTTGCAGTGCATTATGTGATTGTGTTCAACACACATGATTTATGTTATGATGCCTTATAATTTGGCTAAAAGAAGATAACGTAGGAGGCAGCATAATTATAGTTCCGATCTTTTCAGACAGAATCTGTGGCAATAGCATGCATACAATGCCTTAAAATGCTGCCTACATAGGTAGCTTGCTATGTTTTGGAAAAGAGCCTATGTTTCTGAAACATTCCCCTGAGGAAATGGACAGCTACATGTGCATATTCATCAGGAAACAAGAAGGTACTGTTTACTAATTATTATCAGTTCAGTATTACTCACAACAGCTGTTGTGAATCATAATGTAATGCCTTCTGCTGCTAATTCAGCTTATGTCAACAAACTATCCTAATGCCATGCAGAATTATAACCCCTTAAAAGAAAGACAGGTCATACCATTTGCCTTTGTCATAATGGGTATTCAACACATTTTAAGAAGTGCCATGATCACTTATACCCACCAAGAACAGTCTTTTGTGAAGCATTGGCACTGGGCAGGATGCCAGAAAATGGAGGCCAGATGTCCACCAAGTCAGAGGGAAGGGTAGTTAGCTTGTTACTAGAAATATCTAGGTAGGTGATGTTAACCAGGTAAGGAGCTGCTTCCACAGCAACACTAGTTAACCGGTTGTTGTGCAGGTCCAAGGTCTTCAGACTGGGCATTTCTTTCAGAGACTCCCAGGGAAAGGTAGAGATCATGTTCCCATCCAGTCGTAGCTCATGAAGAACCTTCAGATTGTAAAAACTGCCAGGATCCACAGAGGTGATAGAATTGTATGTTATCCACAGATAGCGCAATTCTGTCAGGTAGTAGAAGGCTTCATTGGGCACTCGACGCACAGCTGTCTTCTCTACCCGCAATTTCAATGTATCCACAGGGACATTAACTGGAATATCTGACATGTCAGGGTCATTACATAGGACAGACCTGCAGCAAAATTTCAGAGCAGAGGTTCATGACGTAGACAGGTAAGCTTTAAAAGTGCACTCAGTAACTTTTTGTTCATGTCATCTTGGACTTACAGTGACATCTGGTGGTGTGGATGCAGAATCATTCAAAATCAATAGTTTTCAGTTACAGATGCCACTGTAGAAATTCACTATTCACAATCAGCCATGATTACTTTAATACAAGTGTGAAAGTGTCCAATAAAAAAACAGTTACTGAGATTAAGCAAGTAGAGTATTCAGCTGGTCATGTGATTCTAAAATGGCAGCCCCCATGAGGGCGCCCCTGCCCCATGTAGAATAAAACAGCTTTTATAAGGTTACTGATATGACTATCCTCATCTCATGTGAATGCTCAAGATTTTATACATATGTTTCAAAATCACAGTTCATTCCTTTAGGATTAAAACGTTTTTAATATGGAAACAATTACTGAGTGAAGATGTTCATTGTGGGATTTATTTATTTTATTTTATTTACTCTAAAAGAAAATTACAAGGTAAAACATTTACATTTATAATTGACAGATTTTAGTCTGATTGTATGTTGTACCTTTAACAAAACTATGCTTTTGGAACTTAGAATGGTTTCATAAGGTATGTGTTTCATCACGCTTTAAGCCCTTGAGATAAGCATAGGCTAATATCCCATGTGATTACATCAAAGCTTATATTTGAGCTGAGGAGTTAGCTTATGTTTGAAATGTGTGTGTGTATATATATATATATACAGTATATAATTAAAGTGTTTATTAAATTTTATGTAAAACAAATGAAAATCCATATTTGATATTGTTACTTTGGCAAAAGCTGAATGAATTTGGATTTTTCTTCTATTGATGATTTTTTCTCTTTCTTTCTTTCTTTCTTTCTTTCTTCCTGTTGTGCATTTTATTATTTATTTATTTTATTATTATCTACTTCTTTCTACTCTACAATGACTTTCTACTCTAATGATTACTATCTGCACAATTTGTAGAGATTTTATTCCATGAAACAATATTTCACCTAATTGTTATTAGACACCGATATTGTTATTAATAAAAGATATTAGAGCCCCAAAAATTTTCTTACCTGGTGCCAGTGCCATTGCTGTGTCCATGATACACGCAGGTGCACTGGGAAGGACAGAATGGCTGTGCCACACTCCAGCAGCCAAGGAGGACTTGGGCCACCAGCAGACGATACATCCTAAACTCAGCTGAACCAGCACGGCCGCATACACTCACACACATCAGATGCCAGCACTCGACCATTAGTTGACAAAAACACTTTTATGTGTCCTCAAAGAGATGGAATAAAAGCAAGAAAAGTCTATTGCAGCATGCATTCTGTTTAGCATGCTAACAGGTGAGTGGGACCAGGAAGCAGAGAAGAGTGGGAGGACTGGAAGGGACAGCCAGGGATGGGATGGGGGAATCTAAATTAGAAAGGATTTCTCAAGGCTGAGTAGGTCACTAAAGTTGAACAGTGTGGGATGCGGTAAGATGGCTAGTGTGTGTGTGTGTGTGTGTGTGTGTGTGTGAGTGTATTTGTGTGTATGTTCAAAGAGGAGGATAAGCTCTCAAGGCACACACTAATCGGCTAACAGCAAGAAGGTTCTCCTGTCCCGTGACCTGTCCCAGCCCAGACACTTTTCCATCAGAGTGATTTTAGCAGCACTTCGCTTCTTTCCGTCACCTGCCACGTCTCACACCAGGCTCTGTGTAGAGTTGATCATGGTGTGCGTGCATCGAGGCTAGATGACACCTGAGTGTAAGCTGTATTACAGATCATGATTTACTGAGAGCAGGGAGGGGGACAGACAGGCCAAACTGTACTGTCTGAAAGACATTTAGTCTTCTTGGCCTCATTTACAGACTGACCAATAAACGTGTTTGTATGTGTACCTGAATAAAAGACCTAATTTAGCAACTACTTATGTTAATAAATACACAGATTTCCCTACAATACCACTCTTAAGCTTGATTCCCAATTTGCCAAGCATGTATTTATGTAAACACTCACATATGTATTTAGCAGGAGTATAATGGATGACATGCCACATTTAAAACCATCCACACTACAAAAAATATTTTCATCCTTATAAAATAATCTTTTGTCATACATCAACATAATGTCTGTCATTTCTGCTTAATTTCATTTTTTAGTTTTTAAATTTTAAATTTTCTTCATAAATAAAGTGGTTTCTTTAAACTTAAAGGCAGCAATTAAACTTAAAGGGATAGTTCACCCAAAAATGGAAATTCTCTCATCATTTACTCACCCTCATGCCATCCCACATGTATATGACTTTCTTTCTTCTGCAGAACACAAATAAAATTTTTTAGAAGAATATCTCGGTTTTGTTGGTCCATGCAATGCAAGTTAATGGTGACCAAAACTTTGAAGTCTTCTGAGCGATCTAATCGATTTTGGTTGAGAACAGGTCAAAATGTATGTAACTCAAGCATGCATCATGCACTGGGAAGTGTAATCATGTTTGAAACCATGATTGTGCCTAGAAAAAAAGAGTCAACGATAAGAGAATACTCAATTTTGGGTGAACTATTCCTTTAAAGGCATAGTTCACCCAAAATTGAAAATTCTCTTCACTTATTCTTTTACCCACACTTATGTTGTTCCAAACCCATAATACTTTATTTCTTCCATGGAACACAAAAGAGAATGCTAGGCAGTACTGTATGTAAGTCTCAGTCACCATTCACTTACATTATATATTTTTTTTCCATACAATGTAAGTGAACGGTGACTTAGGGTTTCATTCTGCCTACCATCTCCTTTTGTGTTTTACTACAGAAAGAAAGTCAAATGCCACAGATTTGGAACAACAAGAGTGTAAGTGATGACAGAACAATTTTTTTCGATGAACTATCGCTGTAAGTCTTCCAATTTAGGTTGAATTTTGTACATAATAAAAATTTCATTAGAAAAGTTGTTTATAATTTTTGTTAGATATCTTATATGCTACTTATGTTAAATAGTTGATAGTTCATCATTGTAAAAATCTGCTTTTAATTAAACACAGAAATGAATGAAAGTACATGGATAATTATAAGGCCTTTTACAAGCTTGCTACAATGGTCAAGGGAAATGCCCTTTTGTGTCCTGGCTCCATGAGATTTGAATGAAAATAGCACAGACTGGCTGCACTAACGTGATATTAAATTGGTAGTAGATATCACTGAAAACTTAATTTTAATGTTAATGTTAAAGCTCATGACAAGTCATTTGTAGACGTTTGAAGATGTGATGGTCAATTAGTCATACAAGTTGTCATTGACAGCATGCAGTATTTTTTTTTTTTTTTTACAAGTTGTCATATAAAACATATATGCAAAATTAATTCTTGAATGTGCGGGGAATAATTCTAACACAAAGTAGACATTGACTGTAAAGAATTACAATGACAAAAGTAGAGTATTTATTAACAAGTACACCAGTGTAGTTTATTAATGCAAGCAGTTTGTCCCTACAGATCAGAAAAGCCACTGTCAAGCGGTTGGCACATTTATATACAAAACAAATTAATGATACAGCTTGCTACTAAGAATTCTTTAGTGAGAGTACAAAAAGACTAATACGAGGATAGAGAGAGTGAGCCAGAGAAAGAAAGAGAGAGAGAGAGAGAGAGAGAGAGAGAGAGAGAGAGAGAGCGCGAGTAAGATATATATATAGAGAGAGAGAGAGAGAGAGAGAGAGAGAGAGAGAGAGAGCGAGTAAGATATATATATATATGAGAGAGAGAGAGAGAGAGAGAGAGAGAGAGAGAGAGAGAGAGAGAGAGAGAGAGAGAGAGGTAAGGGTTCAGAGAAAGCATCAAGTTAGGGGCTCAACAAGCAATAGTAATAGAAAGGTGAGAGTAGGACTCAGAGGGAGTTAGAGATCACCACAAAGTAAACAGGCACAAATCAAACACTACCATCGAAGAGGAGTTTCAGCGCAATGTATTCAGCATAGGATTCAAATTACTGCACATTATGAAGAAGGGGATGACCCAGCAAGACAGTCGCATATAACAAACTCATATAAAGATGAAATTGTTTTTGACTTTTTTATTTTTATTTTTTTTTCCCATTATTATTATTATCATTATTATTTTTGATCCAGTAAAAACGATTACCATTGAATGCATGACCATGCCACAAATAACACTTAGGTTCACAGTCTTTACCTAACATTACAGGGATCTGACTGTGCAGTCAGCACCCCAATGCACTTACACCGAGAAAGAGCTCACAAAATGGTCACATAAGTGCACAAAACTAGCTCTTAGAAACACTGACAGAACATGACTTGCCAGGCATAAAAAGAATAAGACATCTCCATTGTTCGATATAATAATGACTTGTTAGCAAGACAACGAGTAACTGTTACCGTCATCAAGATAATAGAATACAGTAGCTCTTTAAATATTAGTTTTCATTGAGACATTCCCCTTTGAAAAGAAAACCCACTAAAAGAAGTGATCTGTCACAAAACATTACTGTCGCCTGGATTTTGCATCTCCTCTCCTCTTTTTTTTTTCTTCTTAGGTTTAAATAAGAGTACCCTCCCTCTCCCCACCCTATCCTTTAATGGAATGTCTTTTTCAATCTAATACGAATTCACCTGAAGTTTAAGTGCTAACGTACAGTACATACATTTACAGAATGACTATATACAAAAGCTGAAAATAATAATTATCAAATAAAAACCCTGTCAGCTTAACTGTGTCTGTATCTGTATCTATAGGAAAATAAAAAAGAGGGGACATAACACTGTTGGCTTGTGCATGTGTAGCTTGCTGCCAGTAAAGGAAGAGTTGCATTGTTAACATAGAGGGAGTCATGGATACTGGCAGATTTGAAATGCTTGAAATCCACTTAAAAGTGGTCATAAAATAGCCCCTTTCCTCTCCCTCTCAGAGAAGTTACAATGCCACCCACTGGCACACTGCGGACTACCTGAACACTAGACTAGCATGGCAAGCAAATCATAACCATGGTGTATTCATCTTGATAATGCTATGCAATGGCATCTGTAGAAAAATAATAAATAAACACTTTATGGTACATCTGTTATATCTTAATTTAGTTTTTTTTTTTTTTTTTTTTTTTTTTTTGTTTGTTTGTTTTCTTTTACCAAAATATAGCAAAATGAACAAGCCATCTGCTGGTTTCGGGCTTTTTACCTTCTAATTATTAAAAAAGAAGGAGAGAAAGAGAGGGAGATAGAGAGAGACACAGAGAGAGAGAGGGAGAGAGAAAGACAGATAATTATTTATCTTTTAACCAAAAAAAAAAAAAAAAAAAATGTTCATGTTTTAAGTCTTTTATAATGACACCTTAAGAGACAAATACACATGAAAAATGTGCTTTTTTAAACCCCAAAACCGACCCTCTACATAAGAATGATTCATGTACAGTTTTGATGAAAAATGTTGTCCAAAAAGATAAATGTATTCAAAAAGTTTAGTATGTGGTGGAAAAAAGGAACTGCACAATTTCTTAAAAAAGAAAAAAAAAAAAAAAAACAATAATGTGAAAAAACCTATACAATACTACAGCACTAACACATAATAATAATAATAATAATAATAATAATAATGTTTGTGCGAGAGGTAATGGGTTGGCCATGGGGTTGGTCATATGACACACCACCTGGACTGCACCAGTGCCAAAACTCCCATCAACAGGAAGTGAAGGCACTGTGGGTCCTCTCGCCCTCACCGCTGCTTCCTGTCTTATGTGTAGGCATTGAGCCGTTCCTTGGAGCGCGTAGAATGGATGTCATGCAGCTCCTGCTCCTCCTTGGACTTGCAGTCCTCGTATTTCTGCATTTTACATGCGTCCTTCACATAGGCCCAGTTGGCAGACAGCACCATCAGGTAGTGGATCTGAAGCAACATCATAATAAATATCGTCAACACAAACTCAGTCAGCAAAACCTTGCATTTAAATAAGACTTTCTGTATTTATATTATTCTGACATTTTATACAGTTTTACATTGTTTTATACACCTGGCCACACTGTGTTAACCATTTTATGCATACCTCTGGTCTTTAGTGACCCAGGAACTGATTCCACCCCTTTTACTTCATTCTTTTTTTTTTTGGAGTATGCTCCCACTTCTTTAATATTCCTCAACTTTTCTCTTATGAATAATGTAACAATAATAAAAATAAAAATAATTCAAAAAATATATTTTTCTAATTGGTTTATTACCAAAACTGTATAGGTTCGTTAGTGACCCAAGATATGAAATAGTGTCCCAATATTTACTTGTACTTTCATAAATGATATTTTTATGATTATTTCATATCTATATAAGTTTACTATCACAGGAGATCTATTTATTTGTTTATTACAGGACAAATGAGTACTATATTTATACAAATGACTACTGTATCATGTGGATTTTCTGTATCCCATAGGCATGTACACACACAGTATATTATACATGCTATCTCTTACTCAAGGTGGCAATATTGTTACTGTGATTGACTTTATTTACATTTGACATTGCTATTTGATGAAGCAACTTGAAAGTAAATTATAGCAAGTACAACACATGAACAGCAAGATAAGTAAGACAGTCTATTTAGACTCAATAAGTGCTTCAGGGATTTTTTATTTTATTTATTATTATTATTATTATTATTTATATTCTATCATTGTATAATTGTCTTGACAATGTTTTGCTTGAAAATTTTACACTATCTGGGCATTTTGTTGATCCATTTGTGATAGATATACATGCTGGGTCGCTAAAGATTTTAGGTATGTAATAATGTTTGGCAAAACACCTATGCATTTAAGAGTTAAGAGAAATGAAACCTAAATATTATTATTTCTTTAAATGGATAGTTCCCCCCCCCCCCCCAAAAAGATAATTCTGTCATCATTTACTCACCAAATCCATATGAATTTCTTCTGTGGAGCACAAAAGGAGAATGTTAGGGAACGACAGTCTCGGTCACCATTCACTTGCATTGTATAGAAAAAGGATGAAATGATAGTGAATGGTGACTGAGGATGTCATTCTCCCTAGCATCTCTTTTCATGTTCCACAGAAAAAAAACAAAGTCATGCAGGTTTGGAACAACATGAGGGTGAGTAATTGATGCCGTAATTTTCATTTGTGTGTGAATTATCCCTTTTAATCAATTTATTTGCAGTATTGACTTATTCAATTGTTAATTATCAGTTTGTATCATGATCTCGTGTGTATATTGAATAAAGATAATTTGCTAGTGCAGAACAGACCGTGATGACGCATGTCGGTCACACTAAATTTAGCTGTGGCACCAGCAGGAGGCAGCATTGTAAAGCAGCCAGACTCCTCTCATATGCGCTCTGGCAGCTTGCCTTGAGTTTGCAGGAAATTCTACGGTCTACTTCAAATATGCATGAATGTACTAATTCTTATTATGTATCACAGAAAAAGCTATTAAAACATAAAGTGAGGCATATGTTAAACATTTTTGTAATCCAAAGTCTACATCTATATTATAGCAGTCTATGTTTTAACCACACAAATGTATAATTAAAAAAAAAATTTTTTTAAAAAGTTGCAAATGATCTTAAGTATTGTCATTCATGTTAGCACACGCTATATTTTGCTTTAGTGCATCAAACTCGCTTGATTATGCAGATTAGATGCACATTATGCATGCTTTTTTTTAATGAGGCCACACCCTGATTCTTTCATCTTGACAAAAAAGGAACGCTTGGTCAATATTATCTTTCCCACAGAGTGTGAGGACACATCGTGTTTAACAATCAGTAAAAATTTATTTTTCCGCAGCAGGGGACGGAAAAGCGGTTACTTTAATTTGCTACATCATCTCAGACTAACAACCACGTTCTCTTTTTCAGAAAATGGTTCCTCGCAAATTACTGAACACTGCGTGCTACAAGCTCTAGGGCCTTTCTTCTCGCAGTTTCCATGACAACAAAACGACATGCCCACCGTCTCTTCGTGAATGTGTGAGAGAGACAAAGAGAGAGAGACAGAGAGAGAGACAGAGAGAGAGAGAGAGAGAGAGAGAGAGAGAGAGAGAGAGAAATGAAAACAAAAAACAGATTTTAAATAACAAGAGAGCTTCCAGTGCAACCAATGCTCCCTGCATGCTTGAGGAACGCAGTAACCATGATTCATGACTTTACATGGCTCCTTTAGACCCACATACAAAAGCTGAAGTGGGTGATGTCATTCATTCAGCTTGCATCGTCATCAGCTTAACAAACACACTGTTACCAAAGTGTCTTCACAGTTTTTCTGGTAATTCTGATAGCTTGGCTGGTAACTTTTTGATTTCTATCACCATGATTATTGTTGACTGTAAAGAATTAATGCCTTAAACATACATAGCCAGGCACCAAAATAGTATTTGAAACAGATTTGAAAAATATATAAATACAATATTAAGAGCATTCTGATTGTAAAAAGAAAGAAAGAAAGAAAGATGTAGTGTAAACACACACACACACAAAAACTTACCATTGCAATAACAGCTGCTCCAGCCCCAGCCAGTGCACAGACAAACAGATGGAATGTCATATCCAGCTTTTAAGAAAAGAATGGAGAGAATGGAATGCTCATTTAGTTAACATTATGGGTTGGTTTTCATTGTAGAAATGAGCTATAAAATATGATACAAAATAGCTGTCCATGTCTGTGCACTCAGTAATTTTTCCCCCATTAAAAAAGTTTTACTCCTAAAGTAATGATATGTAATTTTGAAACATATGTATATAATCATGTCCACTCACTCTAGTCATATCAGTAACCTTATAAAAACGGTTTTATTCTACATGGGACAGGGGCGCCCTCATGGGGGCTGCCATTTTAGAATCACATGACCAGCTGAATATTACTCGCCTAATCTCAGTAACCGTCTTTTTATAAACTTTCACTCTAGGATTGAATTAATCATGGTTGATTGGGAATAGTGAATATCTACACTGGCATCTGTAACTGAAAACTATTGTTTTTCAATGAACATTTTTTTTATTGATTCATAGATATAAAACAAAGAAAAACAGCATATATACATTGAATCAACATATAACATTTAACCGCCATTATTACCCCTCCCCGTCCTCAATCACCAACCCCACCCTGACCCCCAACGAACACCCCTGTGGTGAAAACTATTGATTTTGAATTATTCTGCATCCACACCACCAGGTGTCACTGTAAGTCCAAGATGACACAAACAAATAGTTACTGAGTGCACCTTCAAAGGGTTAGTTCACCCAAAAAAGAAAATTCAGTCATCGTTTGCTCACCCACTGTGTTGTGACAACCTCATATTACTTTATTTTTCTCAACACAAATGGAGAAATTGTAGGGAAAAAAAATTGTGCTCAGTGATGTCAAGGTCAAATTTATTTATAAAGCACATTTAAAATCAACAAGGGTTGAACCAAAGTTCTGTACAATTAGAAAAGCAAAGCCATAGAACTAAATAAAAATGATAAATAAATAAATAAATAAAAGAAAACAATAAAATTATGACAGGGCTATAGAGTTACAACACACAGAGTAAGAAGTCAGGGTGTCAAGCTCTACTCGAGTTGAACGCCAATGCGAAGAGGTAGGTCTTCAGCAGCGATAGTCTGAGCAGTCCTTATATGGAAAGGTAAGCTGTTCCATAGATTAGGAGCAGCCACTGCAAAGGCTCGATCGCCTCTGTTTTTGAGCCTGGATCTCGGGAACATCCAAGAGCATCTGGTTGTCTGACCTCAGTGCTCTAACCGGGGTATGATGATGCAAGAGATCTGCTAAATAATATGGTGCCAAGCCATTTAAAACCTTAAAAGCAAGCAATAAAATCTTAAAATCAATCCTAAAATGGACAGGAAACCAGTGTAGAGAGGCTAGAACTGGTGTTATGTGATCATGCTTTTTTTGTTCCTGTTAGAAGATGAGCAGTCACATTTTGTACCAGCTGCAGACGATGGAGAGACGACTGGTCTATACAAAGATGACTGGTTCAATCCATACAAAGAACTGCAGTAGTCTAAACGAGAGGTAATAAAAGCATGAAAAACCTTTTCAAAGTCATTGGGAGAGAGATAGGCCTTTACCTTGTCTAAAAGTCTTAAATGAAAGAAGCTAGTTTTGACAACTGAGCTGATCTGTTTATCAAATTTAAAACAGCTGTCAAAAATTACTCCAAGGTTTTTCACAACAGATCGACTATATGAAGCCAAAGGGCCAAGAGTCCCATCAGGATCATCAAAAAGGCCCGGACATCTAAAAATAACGGATCAACGGTCTTACTTTCATTCAGATTCAGAAAGTTAAAATCCATCCAGGTTTTAATATCTTTTAAGCAAGCCAGCAAGGATGCATTGACTCTTTGCTTTTTAGTTTTATAGGTAAATAGATTTGTATATCATCAGCAAAACAATGAAAAGGAATTTTATATAATCTAAAGATAGACCCCAATGGCAACATATGCAATGAAAAGAGAACAGGACCCAAAATGGAGCCTTGGGGAACCCCACAAGTAAGCGGGGATGTAGTAGAAGAATAATCGCCCAAATGAACCGAGAAAGTCCTATCTGTCAGATATGATTTAAACCACTCTAGGACAGTACCTTTAATTCCTACGCACTGTTCAAGATGTGATATAAGGATCCTATGATCCACAATGTCAAACACAGCAGTCAAATCTAAGAGCACCAGGATTGCAGAGTTCCCTGAATCAACAGTTAAGAGAAGATCATTAAAAACTCTTAAGAGAGCTGTTTCAGTACTATGATGTGAAAACCAGATTGAAACTTTTCGAAATGCCATGGTTATCTAAAAATGTTTCCAACTGAGTAAGAACTACTTTCTCCAAAACTTTACTCAGAAACGGTAGCTTAGAAATTGGCCTAAAGTTAGAAACAGAAGGGTCTAAATTGTTCTTTTTGATAAGAGGCTGCATCACAGCATGTTTAAAAGTAGCTGGAACACACCCTGAGATAAGAGATTAATTTATCAATACAAGAACACTTGGCCCAATAATACTAAAAACGTCCTTGAACAGGCGAGAGGGGACACTGTCTAAGGGACACTTTGTAGGCCGCATATGCTGAACAACTTCTGTTAAAACAATGTCATACAATGGCAGTTTATGGTGACCACCACTTCAAGCTTCAAAAGTATGCAAAAGTATCATTCAGAAATCTAATAAATTATTCCATGAGACTCATGATTGTTATGAAAGCATTTGTTAAGGTTTGGTGAGAAACAAACTGAAATCGAATGTATTATTTAGTGAAACTGTTGACCGACTGTTGCTCTCCTCTGCACGTTTATGAGACTGTATGAGAGCAAGTTCAAACAGCTTCAGCTCACGAAATGGGGCGTTCAAGCGAATCTAAATTTAATCTAAAAACAGGTCCACCACAGCGATAGAAACAACAGAACACAACACAGATGCACATAAACCAAAGAACCGAACTTACTAAATATGTCTGATGAGTTTGTAGTCGGAGAATAGATGCATTCCTATGCACAGCCTCATTTGTTATAAACAGTGTACTCAATCAAACCAAGAGTTAGAGGAGGCGGGAATGTCTTTTTCCATTCTGAACGGGTGAGCTTTTGTGACAGACCTCCAACTGAAGAGAGTGATACCTCAGTGAAAACATTCAGGTGTGACATTTGTGGTCAAAATTAAGTAGCTTTTAACCAGCTAGTGAGATGCTGGCTTCAATATACTGTTATGAGAAAGTTTTTGGACTGGTGCCAGACCAGTTCACAGTGGGAGTGGCTGGATGGCGCGAATCGTGCGATGCCGAAAATAGAAACCAAGCAATCGACAAAATGTACCATCACTCGTCACGGCTGGTTGGGACAAAAACTCTGATTAACATAGAAAATATACCTTTTATCACGTGTCGTTTGCCGTCAGTTTAGGACACAGTGTGTCTGTAGCTGCCTTCAGCCTCCTCTGTCTATCTCTCTCTGTTTGAGTAACTGTTTCCATCAATGTTTTTTATGCGCATTTTGGGATATTGCAAAAAAACTGCTGGATGGAAACACCAAGATGTGAATAAATCTCCAAAATGCACATTAAAAAATTATTTGCTCACTTGAGGTGGATAATTTTTTTTATTCGATAAGAAGAAATGTGCATGAACTATGATGGAACACATTTACCGAATAAATTCCTATTGAATTTGTTAGGAATAAAAGATGCGCATCAAAAAGGTCATGTGACTGAAAAACTTGTTCATTACTGGACTAACCAGTGTACCAATCATCGCATCTGAAATATTGCTCTGGTCATCCTGAAATAACGGTGTCTAGGAAATCCAAAGAGTTTGCAAAGCAAATAAGTCGAAAACAAACTTTAAGTGTACGGAAGAGAAGGTATATTGACACTTTAGAAAAATATCTTATATTTCTGCATGGTATAGTCATAAGGATGGATGAATGCACATATATAGTGCTCCCAGAAGTGTGTGATGCACTGTCTTTCCCAAACATGAAATGTTCTTTAGAGTGTTTTGTCCGCATGCTCTAAACCACCAGTATGTTATTAATAAAACACTCACAGTGGCTACAGTTTCTCCGGAAGTGACAATTTCATCCTTTTGAACACCTTTGGATGGAAAAGCAGCTTTATTCGCACATTGTTTTTGCAATAATATGGTTTTTTGCATAAATTAAATTCGCAGCTTGGATGGAAACATAGCTATTGAGAACCCCATTTCAAATAATGAAGGTTGGGCATAGAAATGCATCTATTCTCAAGTTCTGTTCACTGCTTTGTGCAGCTGTGTAGTGTTCTGTCATTAATACCACAGTGGCAGACCTGTTTTTAGATAAACAACAAGTTTTCGCTTGAATACCCCATCTCGCAACAGATACTGCTCTCGTGCAGTCTCATGAACGTGCAGCCTAATTAAATATTAACATACAGTATAGGGACATCACTGCAGCATGTTTTTTATTGTATATTGTGTTTTTTTGGAGTCCCACAGACACCTCACACCAACCCCTATCCCTAACCCTAACCTTCCCTTACAAAAATTAACCATGGTTTTACTAAAGTAACCAAAAGTATCATCATGGTATTTTGTAGTAAAGTCATAGTAACCACAAAATTGGTTAACATGGTTACTATGTTAACACCATTTTACTATAGTAATATGGTTGTTAATTGCATTTAAACCATAGCTTCAGCCAAAAAATGTGGTTAATATAATATTACTATAGTAAAACCATTGTTAATTATACCTGGATCAAACCTTGACCTTCACAGTGACCAAATCACTGTGAGGAAATTAACCTTTATTTTAATTTTCATTTATTATTATAAGTAGTATTAAAGGAAATACTAATAGAGGAGACAGGAAACAGGATGGGATCCACACTAGTGGAATAGTTTGTCTTCAATTTCTATGTTCCCACCAGACTATTGGACTGCAAATAGCCACGTTGTGTGGCAGGTGCTATTTACACCTTTACGTAGTGCAAATAGTCACTCCGTTATAGAACTGTAAACTCACCTCATTTGATCCACACATTTTGCTGAACATCTCTGTTCCTACACATACAGTCCTCTTCTCTCCAATGGGCACAACACCTAAAAGTGTAAAATAAGGTATTTGGGGTGATAGGAATGGATAGCACACAGATCATTTTTGCATAACTTTCCAAAAGAAAGTACAAAACAGAAATAACAAAACAACTGTTCAAAACCATCTGTTTAGTTACGCAGAACATAAACTTCAGCCAGCAAACCCCAAGATTGCAAAGCATACCAAACTGGCGTGGGTCAAAACATAAACTTGCTCCCACCAGGGCAGTCGAGTTTTGGCAAATGGTCCAGATGTTGAAATACACGAAGACAGGCAAAGAGGTGAATGCTGTCACACCCAGCCAAGCCAACATGAAGATGTATGTCAGCATGATGAACTGGTGAAAAAAAGTTTTAAAACTTATGTCTAGATGTCAGGGCACTCTAATGACAAGCATCAAGCATTTCACAACTATGAATTTCATTTAAGCATAGAATAGTCTAGATTCTAAATTAAAATAGATCACTTTAAAAAAGATATGTTTCAGTCCATTTTTAAGATTTCAATTGTACAACAAATTTCCAATAAAATGAATTAAGTAACTTTGAAAAAGTGTACATTTTATGAATCCAGAATAAATGTAGAAGTATAATAAAAGTATTTTATTAAAATTAATGAGGAGTATGAACTTTAAATACTTAATAAACAATAATTATTTTTAAACAATACATTTTAGTAAATATCAAAGCCAGTTTTCTTTGGCATTAATTGAACTTTTTTTGCTTGTAAAGTCAAGCATCCTTAAATATAATTTAAACCATTTGTTTAGATCTTACTTTTGCCAGGATTATTTATTTATTTATTTATCAGAATTAAATGAAAACTGAAACATGAATTCACGAAGCAGTGTTTAAATATCAATGTTACCATTTACTGGGGTTTGGGTAAATTAATTACAATAATTGCAACCACCACATTGATTCATGTTTCACTTGGCACAAATGAAAGGAGAGTAACTCGATTTTACTTCTGCAATCTTTTATAGCCTATAAATTCATGTCATCTTTATGTGCTGGAGTTACTTGTAGTGGTTATAGTTGCCCTTTTCTGAATTACAATGCATCGAGTGTTCCAAGTGATTTCTTACCCATGCACTGACACAGCGTCCACAGGTGGTGATCTTGAAGTCTCCATACAAGTCCTTGATCGCTCCACTGGTGAAGAAGCCTTCTACCATCAGGAGAATGCCATACACAAAGAATGCAGAGGCAATGCCGTAGATCACGTACTTGATAATGTCAATGCTGCGGAAAAGATAAAAATGAATTCACTGAGGTCACTAAACTATTTATAGGAACAGTTCACATTGAAAATGTGCTCATGAACATGTAACGGACATCAAGATTTTCACTACTTTTTCTCACTGAAACCTAACATACAGCTTCAGAAGACTTGGAATATGACACATGAGTTTTATGGAGTGCTTTTATGATTCTTTTGGGTCCTTTTTAAGCTTTAAAGTGGATTGCTAGCAGCTGCCATTGTCTTGAAAAGATATTCATTAAAACTTCTCCTTCAGTGTTCCACATAAAAAAGAAAGTCATACAGGTTTTAAAAATGTGAGGGTGATTAAATTAAGGCAACATTTTCATTTTTGGGCAAGCTATTCCTTTAAAAAAAAAAAAAGAAAGAAGTTCCTTTGTGAATAGGTTGGACTATACTGACTGTAATTTCTACATTAACTGACTATTTTTATGGTATTTCAATATTATAATGAATATATACTTCTATGCTACATTAGATTTTATTTTGTTTTTTTGTCACAGTTATATTTAGAGGCCTATATCTAATCAAAAGAATACTCTATATAATAATATAAAAGTATATATTATCACTTACATTGTAAAGACATCCAAGGCATCTCCAGGTGCCCTGATCACCTCAAAGTAGTTCTGGAGGATGGTGACCGTTCCAGAAAGAGCTTCATGTCCACATCCACAGAACAGCGCCACCCCAGCATATAGCAGGATGGTGGCAATCAGGGATGGATAAGGGATGCCCCCTAGACATTTCAGACAACACTCCATACATCCTGAGGAAAAGAAAAACAGAGCTCATTATTGATCTGAAAGGTATGGTTGTGGGGAACAAAGCGCTTTGTAATCACCAAGCTTTGAGATAGATAGATACATTGGATGGATGGATGGATGGATGGATGGACTTTTCAATAGCTTCATATCATCATGACAACAATCTGTTTGACTATTTGCCTTGCATTAAACTGAGGTTAACAGACTCAAAAATGGATGGCTCAATTTTGAGCTAGTTATGATGGATGCAAGAATGGATGGATGGATGGATGGATGGAGAACAGTTGTTGGCGCAGTCATTCACAAAATTCTAAATTCACAATAATGTGAAACTGACTGAGAAGCTTTCTCTGTGTGATATTAAAAAATGGTTTCAACAGCTTTTATATGCTATTTAAAAGAGAAGTCTCCTCATTCAGAAAGCAAAACAAGAATAAATGGCCATGTATGCCCAGTGTCTAGCTTCTGCCTGACAAGACTAACAAGTACCCAGACACTTGGAGCTAAATCCTCAATTCATTCACTCTGAGCTCGGTCCAGTGAGGTCCAGCTGACTACTGTGTACTGTATGTGTGTGTATGTTACTCTCCAATGATTTGCGAAATTGTTCCTGCAGCAGACAGTTTTAAATTCTCTCCTTGGCATCATATTTCAGAGTGAATCATAATCGTATGATTCATGAATAACAAAATGCATGAGAGGCTCAGAGTAGGGATGGACTGTGACACTTACTGATTCTGATTGAGCTTTTTCAAATGATTGCCTTGATGTGTTTGAGTTTCATTTCTTTGCATTTGGGTTTGTGGTGCATTTGAGCAGCACATTTTCTTAGGATACTGTTGACATCTTTAAATAGCATGCATTGTGGGCAAAGGTTAAAATAAAAATTAATAATTTTTTTTATATATATAGATATAGATATAGATATAGATATAATCTGTTCATTACAGAATCTTATAATATAATGCAAGTACTGAATTTAGCACTGACTCAAACAATGTTCAAACAATGGATAATTTAGCAAGTGTGTACTTCATGGTGAAAATTTATGAAAATTAAATTTTGATACAGCTCAAATACTTTTTTAAGTCAGTGTTTGTTTGGCAGCCCTTATAAAAAGAGTCATGGTCAATCTGCATGATTTACACAACCTACATGATTTACTAAAGAGTTATGAACATGGCTTTGGTTGAGGCCAGTGCTCCTGATAGAATTCAGACCTTTGAATGTGAATTATGGAAGACTGTCAAACACTGCTATGGTAATGATGCTGTAATAAACCTCAGACCTGGTTTAACAGTAGCTTTGGCAAGGGACCAACCTGTTGCTATAGCAACTGCTGTGGATTGCAGGCAGTGAGGATATGAATGGGATCAGTTTCTTTATAGTGTTTGATAGATCTATATATTCCCTACCTTGCTAACAAAGTTTCTGCTTAACAATACTTTAGTTTATGTTGAATTCATGTTCATTTGTTAACCCATATTGGAACCCATATTTAGCATTCACATGACACTAATTGCCCTTTAGATTCCAATAACTGTTATGTGATTTCCTTTAATATTAAAACCAATGTAGGTTTCTTGGTTGGCTGGGAGTAATCGCATGTTCTAAAGCAGCAAATTACATTATCTTACAATGCAGTCTCAGTCATCACTCAAGGGTGTTAGGCGATGAAGCAGCATTAAAAATGCATGCAGATTGCATGCTTACAGGCTCTTGAATCTTGCTTATTACATAAATTCCCACAGGATCACATCGCTGGCAAAAAAAAATCACATGTCCAGTATATTGTAATCATATGCCATTTTCCATATGGCAGCCAACGCCAAAAATTATTTATCAGTCTAATACAACACTATGTTATAAAATAAACCTGAAAACAACCCAAACCACTGAACCCCTAGAAAATTAAATATGACCAAAACATTAAAATCAGGGCATTCTTGACTTTTATTGGACAATGTTATCCTCTTAAAAAGACAACCTCTGTCTAATATAACCAAAATGTAGTTACGTTTGTTTAAAATAACTAAAAGCTAATTAATGCTTAGAGATGCAAGAAATCTTTTTTTAATTTTTTTATATATATATTTTTGACAAAAACCATAGAGCATAAAATGATTCACATGATGTTGGATGAAGTTAAAATATGCTTTTATGATGTGCATTTATTTTTCATAATATTGCTAAACTAAAGACACTTGCTTTCTTATCAAGGATGCGGAATAAATCATTGTTTGTTTGTTTGCTTGTTTGTTTTTTGTCAATGTTCATAATTTTTGGAAAACAGAAAATTTCCACAGAAGATTTACCGACAAGCTGAATGTAATCATATAGACAGTTTAATATTAACAATTTAAGGTACTAGTCTGAAATTACGTTAATTAACATATATTATGTTAACTTCTGCTTTATATGTTAGACACTTAGGTTACAAGACAATAAGGTTATGGTAATAAGGTAATTTATTAACATTAGCTAACCACATTAGTTAACATGAACTAACATTGAACAATACTTTCACAGCATTTGTTAATTTTGGTTAATGTTAATTTCAACATATAAGAACACATTTTAAAAAACAAAAGTTGTATATGCTAACATTAGTTAATGCACCATGAACAAACATGAACTAACAATGAATAATTGTATTTTGTATTAAGATGTTCAATGTTAGTTTTTGATATCTAATGCATTGACTAATGTTAATAAATGGAACCGTATTGTAAAGTGTTACCCTTAGATATACTGAAATACTGAATAAACAGACAAAATTTGCCAGAAGAGCCTTGCTTTAATGCGACCGACTGTCGCTCTCAGACGTTAAACTGAATTCTATGTGCACAAAAGGGAGGCCTCACCCAAACAACACAAACAAAAGCACTATCTAGGAGCGTTCTCTAACAGAGATTGCAACTCCTACCCCAACCCATCACCCCAATTCCTCCCCCCATGTTCCTCGATCACCCCACCCAACCTCAATGCCCATCTGTCAGTCTGACAGCCACAGTGCCAATGCTGCCTCGCCCTTCCCCCAGCCTCCAATTAATCCCTACAACTGTGGGGTCACTATTAACTAGTGGTCACCCTGATATCCAGACAAGTTCGTAGGGAAGCTTTCTCACACGACTCTCAAAGAACATGCAACAATGGGTCGTAGTCTAAACACTAATGCTAATCCTTACCATGGAGGGTGGAGAGAAAGGGAGAGTGAGGAAATAAGGGAGTGTGACTGATAAAAGAAAAAGACAGTGGGATTCCCAGAGACAGGCAAATGGAGAGAAATATAGATGAAGAGGAAAAGCTTTGACTTAGACTTCCTGAACTAAAGGTATAGAGAGTGATGATCATGCAGCAAAACAAGCTATTTTCTTGCTGTTTATTTTTACCCTTTTACACCCACAGTCAAATCTTTCCCATCCATAGCTCAATCAGAACCTCTAAAGCTTTCAGCCTTTGTCTATATAATTTTCAAAAGGATCTGAATAATTTGCCAATTTAAAGTGATTAGCATTTCATTAGACTGAATGCAGTTTTTCTGCCAAGATAAAATAATTTCAAACCAACTGAACTCGATCTCATCAAGTGGCTACATGAGGGGCACTGTGTGATCTCTGGCCCCTCCCTAGAAGAAGGTTTTCATCATTGCACATCAATGCAGCTTCTCTGCGCATGTTTAATCAACCAGCAGGGTTGCCATAGTGATGGAGGTGTGGGCCCTGAGAATGGGCCGGGCCTGTACGAGCACCATGACCCACTTACAGCTCCGTGTGTCAACACATTCAGCGACAAACAGGCTGAATGGGAGACACATTTACAAGGATTGTGTGTGTGGGGGGGGGGACATAACTCTAATCAGTCCAGCCCCGGAAACAGCAGGAACGGCACCGACTACATGAATCTATACAGCCCCGCTGCTGTTAGAAGATTCCCGTACTCTCCGCATCCTCCTCATTAACGCCCCAGCACTTCTCTCAGCAGAGATGAACCCATATGCAAGTTAGCAGTGACATGACTCCTTTGTCATAGCAACAATCCACGAGAGGCAGTGGGCTACAGTGATTTTCCTGCAATTAAGAGGTGTTTTTAGCTACATCACAAAAGCGGAGTATCTAAAGCACCCTTATCCATGGTAAAATCACTCTAACACACTGACTCGATTGGCTCATTGTTTTTAAAAACAGCAGCAACAGTAATATGATAAAGAAACCAATAATTTACATTCAATAATATACATTTATTCATATAAACAAATCAGAACAAACAATTGTGTTTGTAGTTGCCATGTAGCAACCCTGCACATTAATAAAGAATGTGTGGTCACAGGTTTGCATTTATAATCATTTCACAAAGGCGTGGCTAATCCAATCAAAATTAACACTTGGAACTATCCATTTTATAAATGTGCTTTTTTTAGAACTCAAAACATTATTTTAACATCTGGAGAACCTAACGGATCTGTTCTCATGGTCATCTGGCCTATTGGAAACAATATGGAGAACAATAGTGCACCAAACTCACTTACTATTAATAACCATGACTCAATTTTAAAGACAATTAGTGAAACTTCAAGTGTCCCTGAGAAGTTTGACCAAAGTGTGAGAACAAAAGAAGGAGGTTGCCTCAGGATTACACAAGGTCATGTTTTTTGAAAGAAAGAAAGAAAACAACTGGGACATTTAAACTGCTAGAGAACTCACATCCCACAGAGGTATAGAATTAAAGTGACATGCTTTCAGTTTCATTTAAAGTTGCACATTAAAGCTTGTGTGGTCCATTTCAAATCCTGCACACCCAAGAGAAGTTCCTTTACACCACAGGATCAATCTAATCATATTCTGGTTGTAACAGAACAAAGGAAATTCAAAACAAGTGATAATAACCCTTGTGTAATGCATCATCTAATCACAACTTGCAGTGTGCATAATGAAACAGGTTTTGTTACATGCCGAGTTGCTAAAGAAAGAGCAAGGTGTATAATAACATTCTCAAAAATGACGAAAAATTTTACTACTGTAGTACACAATGCTGTCAACATCTTTGAGAGACTGTATTATAGCAGACCAAGCTGAATACACACTTTATGAATGTCTCTTATCAGAATCTTATCAGTGGATGATATTAAACAGTCAACTGAATTGGGACTGATAAGAACCCATCTAACAGACTTTCAACAATGGAGATGAGATAACTTTTCAGGAAAAACCTATAAATAAGAAATGAGGAGTGGGATGGTGTGTGCGTGTGTGTATGTGTGTGTGTGTGTGTGTGTGTGTGTGTGTGTGTGTGTGTTAATGGCCTAATGTCCTCTAATCCAATAATCATGAGAGGTAATGAAATGTCCATTCTCCCATGAGGCTGCTTAGTTCCCCACTTCATCTATTGTGCAGCAGTCAGTGCACCTCTGTGAATAAACTTCTGCTGATCATTGGAAATTTGGTTTTCTTTTATGGAGTCTAGAGTCTAGTGGTTTGCAGTTATGAAGTCAAGGATGTCACCAAATGTAAAAGGTTGAGAATCTGGCATTGGAAAACTATGTTGATCGAGGGTATGGGGGGTATGTCTATGTCATAATGTGCTTCATGTGGTAACAACTAAATTAAATTGTTTTATTCAAGTCAAAATGTTATTTAATCTAACTATATAAACTGGATAAAGTTACACCAACAAAAATATATATTTGTTTATGGGTTTGATCAAGTAGAAATAAATCTTTAAGTGTATTATGTATGAGGACACATGCCATTTCATTAGAATTGTTAGAATAAGAAATGTGCATTATATTCATTATATTTCAGTCTGGCAAAATATATTGACCACTTTGAATGCTTTCAATCAAAGAAAAATCAGTAAGAATATGGGTATAAACACTAGAAAAGATGTTGATAAGCCCATGTTGGTGGAAGCTCTAAAAATTCTCAAAAAGTTTCACTTTATGGCAGTTTTGGACTGCCATCCAACAGATGCCAAATTCGAATAGTAACTTGTCACTCACTACATAAGTTTTAAGAAAAGCAGGTGAAAGGAAGCATACACCATATCCTAGACTAGCGTCTTAATCAAGAGGTTCACTAGGTGTGCCTTCTATGGTAAATAAGCATTCCCTGTGAAACACCTCACTATAAAATGCAAAGCCATTTTGCATTAGTAATTCTCAGATGAAATACCACCAGTCATGTAATGGCATCTCTGGATCCAACAAATAAAATCCAGATAAGCAATAGATGAAACAATAAAACATCAAAACATCACAGAGTGTTACAACACCCCTACAGGTTGACCATAAATCACTGACAAATCACTGCATTTAATGTGATTTCACACAATCCCATGACTGAGCACAGAAGACCTGACATGGCTGCTAGCTTTATTCCATGATATCATCATACACTGCTTTAGAAGGGAGGAGGCGAAAGTAGGATATTTCGATCATAATATATTTTTTTATTCCTTTTTTCTTTCATTTCCCACCATGTATTGTTTTATTGAATTTTCTCTGTAGACCACCAAGATAAAAAAGGACCTTATACAATGATTTCCACCCTTTGCTTGAAACCTCAGCCCCTGCAAATGATGGTCATATAAATAGCAAGCTCCATCTCTCACACAAAGCAAACAAATGTCCTTGCATACAAATGAGGGAGCGAACCCCATGCAGCTGAGAAAATTGAAGAAAAGAAAAAGAGGGTTTGGTAAAGTCACAATGGCTGAATAAGGTTGACGATTTAAATGTCCATTGCATGCAGAAGCAGACTTTCCCGTCTGTCTCAGCCTCCCTCAGACAGACTGACAGAAATGCGCGGCAAACAAAGACAGTCCCCTCAGATTGTTCCCACACACACACACACACACACACACCCATAAACACACACAAACAGGATCCATCCCTTGCACACACCCCTCTACACAATCATTGTCCAATCTAAAATCTATCAATCTATTAATTTGAAGAATTTAAGGAGAATCTACTGTATATGTGCTCAGACTATTTTTTTATTTTTTTGAAAGGGAAAAATATCTTAATATGCATTTTACCAAAATATTTGCATGAAATGCATTATCGGTAAATTCATGAAAATGTGCATTGCAGCAAACACTTATTCGTGCATGAAAAATAAAAACCTGCATTCTGATGTTTTTGATAACCTCATTTTATAATCCACAAGATCAGAGACAATGAAAAGCACTGAGGGATTAGGCACAAAGGTAAACAACACAACCAGAAAGATGGATGGGAAAATGCTGGGGAGGGGAAAAAAGTATTCCTTTACCCTTCTGGGTCTGTCCCTCATCCATGTCCTCCTCCATGTTGCCTTGTCCTCCGATTTCGAGGGTCTCTACAGCGGTTACCAGTGTTGCGCCTGTGGGTTTAAAGCCCGCTCCTTATACGCCTTCCCTTGCCTGCTTACCACAATAGAGGCTGAGGCTGGAACTCAGTGCACAAGTCTCTCTCCCTCTCCCTCTCTCTCAGACTCTCACTCCCCCCTCCCTCAACTCACTCTCTAGCTACTGCTACTACCCTGTTCCTCACAGAGGAGAGCTGCTGTCAACACCGATTTTTTTCAGTTGACTTGCCTTCTGTGTGAGGAGGTTCACTGTGGCATCTCAGCACGGGTTTGTGCAAACCAGTGTGTGCCAAGACATTCAGACCTATATACCTCACAACATTTATATATGTGTATGTGAGGTAACAAAACCTAAAGTTCAACAAAAGCAGAGAGAGACAAACACAACAAACCGACAACCGCCCAAAACATGGATCGGTACATTGAGGAGGCAGAGAGAGGTGGGTTTTTGGGGCGAGTCGAGCACCAAGCCAATAATAGCCTCCCCTTTACACCCCTCCTCTACAAAAAATGGTCAACGCTGAGTTACATCTCAGCTGAGCTCTGCTGCATTAAACTCAAGATAAAAACAACAAAGATTACATTCATATTCTGTGTGATTGCAGCAACTGAATATAATAATTATTCTGAGGATTTTGATTGCTGATACAAATGGTGCATAAAATAATATACATATCATACACATATCAAAAATGAAAATCAATCTGAGGTTCGGAAATATAAGCATGAAACCTTCAAGAGTGAGCTTTGTTCAGCTTCAATGCTTCTGAGCACAAGATGGATGAAATATAAATGCATGCAATGAATAACATATCATACTGTATGGTGCACTCATGTGATGTTTTGTGTATGTGTGTGTGATCTATGAAACATTCACTGTGTCATTCCAGGGTGACATAAAAGGCAAAAAAGCCAGTTGTTTTTATTTTTGCACCTATATTTAGACACCCATTATTTATTAGAACCTGCAGAGTCATTATAGTAACCTACAGTATGTGAATAATGACAATTTTGCTTCGTTTTGCAAAACTAATAGAAAAACTTCAGATCTTAGCTACATTTATCTAATCATATACAAGCTATAAAATTGTTTAACTTATTCTCTTCTGAATGCCTATAGCTTTTTTTTTTTTTTAAAGCAATTTCTTTTTCTTCCCAATTTGGAATGCCCAATTCCCAATGCACTCTAAGTCTGTGAGGTAGTGTAGTGACTTGCCTCAATTCATGTGGTGGAGGACGAATCTCAGTTGCCTCCATGTCTGAGACCGTCAATCCGTGCATTTTATCACATGGCTTGTTGGGCATGTTACCGCAGAGACAGTGCGTGTGGAGGCTCATTCTATTCTCCTTGGCATCCATGCACAACTCACCACACGCCCCACCGAGAGCAATAACCACATTATAGTGACCACGAGGAGGTTAAACCAACGTGACTCTACCCACCCTAGCAACCGGGCTGATTGGTTGCTTAGGAAGCCTGACTGGAGTCACTCAGCACATCCTGGATTCCAACTTGCGACTCGTGGTAGTCAGCATCTTTACTTGCTGAGCTACCCAGGCCCCCTTTTAAAGCAATTTTTTAATTCAGTTCAAATTACTATTCATTAATTTATCTATTTTCAGAGAAACATGATGACTTTGTTTTGAACTGATTAAGCGTTGATTGTACCAGTTGTGCAGCCAAACCCCAACAGAGAACAGCTTGCAGTTATAAACAGAAAAGTCCCATTACACACTGCACTCTTCTCAGAAGATCATGCAAATTATCATGTTCAATTATTAAGAATATTTAGCAGCAAATTTGGAAGATTACAGTATCTTTATTTCCTGCCCAAATGTGCCTGCCTGTCTGTGAGATTCCATGTGTGTTGTAATGGAGTCCTAATAAAGTGTGTTCTAAAATGCTTAACATATCTTTTAGTTTTTACTGGCCCTATTACTTCAAACACTGGCTTATGAGCTGACAGCAGTTTCGAAGATACATCAACATGTCCTGGCCAAAATGCTGACAGATTTAAATTCTACAGGCAGTTTAAAGTTCTAAAATTATTGCGAAGGCCGACCTGCTTGCTTGGTTAGAATCTAAGAATAGCATTTAGAATGCCATTGGGGTGCAGTTGCTACAGTGTTTTAGGGGCTGTTTATACAAGACGAGTTCTTGTGTTCCATTTGTTCTCTTATTTTATTTGTTGCCTATACAGATGTGCCAGACAGAGATTGTGACATTTTTCAGTGTCTTGCACCAAGAGGTAAAAGTAGTCCCCTGCACTCTGTCAACCTGTTTTGAATGCCAGAAAGTGTGAACGGCCCCAAAAAGATAGTATGTCCCCAGACAATAACAATTTGCTTGATATGTTGATACTGCTATGCTATGTTTAACATTCCTGTCCTAAGTGCCTACATATATAGGACTCTATTTCAGGCCAAATATCACTGCACAGGCATAAAAGGCCAAGCTATACTAACATTTGACATTGAATATAATATTCGTTATCTGAAGATACAAGACATTCTATTTAAACAAGCTCACTATTATCACTCAGGATATTTAGGGAATATGTATAAACTTTAACAGTGAAAACTAGTGATGGTGGCTAGGTAAAATATTCAGCCAGACTTTGGACATTTTCAGGGTCTATATCGGCCATTAACCACAACCACTCATGCCCCTTGTGACTCTCATATTGTTTCTATATGACTTTCTTTCTTCTGTGGAACACAAAAGGAGATATTAGGTTAAGTGTTAGGGACAAAACTTTCTCAGTAGCCATTCACTTTCATTGTATGGAATATAAAAATGCAATGAAAGTGAATGGTGACTGAGGCGGACAGTCTCTAACATTCTGCCTAGATCTTCTTTCTTAATTTTTTTGTGAACTCCCTTTAACAGAAGTGTTAGTTCATTCTTTTGTCAGTACCTAAACCCTTGACAATGGATCATGAACATTTTCTGTAAACATTTCCTAAGTTTATTTTGAGTAAATATTATGTAAAATAAGTTTTCATGTCAACAATGTTTTGGACATCATTGCTTTCATTAAATACTATATCCTACTTTCTAGACATGGCTATTGGCTATTGAAAAACAGATATCAGTTAATCACTAAAGTTCACGAAAAAGGATACTTATGTTCATCACAATTGTAATAAATGTATAAAATAATTGTAACATATTGAAAAAATGATATCCAGTGTGATTGTCACATGCCATCGAGTCTATTCACAGGCACATACAGAGAGCCACACCCTGGTCCCTGATGATGTTGCTTTCCTGGAAAGGTGGTGGGAGAGAGACATTGGCACTTGCCTCCAAGTGTGTGTTCATTTGTGAAAATGTTACTGTGTGATAACGCATTGGCAATGAGTATGAGGTGGGCTTTGGAGGGGATATCCAAAGCAAATGAGTGGTACTTTAACACCCGATCCCCCTTCTGGCTAATCATGTTTCTGTGTGGATTAATATGTTTAAGACTGAGCTCCCTCCTCTTGCTCTCCAATGCACACCTCCTCCCTGTTTGGCGCTGCAGGCCCAGATGAAAAAACACATAACAGATGGCTTATGCTCTTCTACAAGGGCATCTAGCCGTCTACATGCAGCTAGTTGGCACTGGAATGCATAGCACAAAATGTGTTCGGGTTGTGCATGTATTCTGAGATGCTTGTAGTGCACGCTACCATCTCCCACTCGATTGTAACGCTAGCTGCCTTGTTACCATGGAAACCGACTTTAGATGTTGCCCGTCCAAGAGGCAGTGTATGCACACATACATGCACACACAGAGCGCAGAATGTCATACATCTATATAAACCCATATGAAACGGTGTGGTGTAAAGCTTATGCAAGTATCTGTCCCCTAGCGGTCAGAATGGCATTTCTTGCAGGATTATTCTCTCAAGGCTTCACAGAAAAATAAAGAATCGTTAAAAATGTTAATCTTCTTTCCTGCTTGCGTTTCCTCTTATTTTTGATCAAAAGAATGAGAAGAGTTTGTTATGTCAAATCAATGAGTGGACACTGATTTCAGTGAGTGGTTGTTAGCATATTGGGTGTTCTGGGTGGTTGCTAAGTGGTTACTTACTGGCCCAAGTCTAAACCGGAAACCCCCATGCCTCTGTGATATATGCGGAGTGCAATAGACTGGTTCCAGAAGTAAAAATCCCATGCATTTTTTTCCAATGAGGAATTTATTTTTTAACAAGAACACATAAACCTTTAAAGTTCTACCGTGAGCTTTGAGGTTGTTAATCGATGGTATTTGCTTCTGTTGAAGACATCAGTCTGAGTTATTTAAATTGCATTTTTATTAAATCATGTTTAATAGTGGAATTTGTGGTGAATTACTGTACTATTCATGATCCTACAGATAAAGATCAACCACTCAGAAATTGCATCAAACAGCAGCAAAAAACCTCAGCAGCGACCACCCACTTCTGTTACACACAAAGATTGATATAATCAAGACAGTCTCCCTACAATCTCAAACTACTTATTTTTTTGCATATATACGAAAATGCAAAAATTTAAGTCTGACAGCTTAGGAAAGTAATAGAACATCTTGCCTCAACAAGCCACAGAATTTGAGGTATCATTCTGTAGCACAAACAGTGCAGGACATGTTACATGCAGAAGTTAAAAAAATAAAAAAAAACCTAAGCATGAGCAATTGTATTTGTTTTGACTTTGCATGGACTTTATAAGTTTAGGTTGAATCATTCGCACCTGATGGCATTTTATTCTACTCAAATCCTATTATTGGGTTTTTAAAATGTCCAGAAAACAACCAGAAAAAAACATAAGCATACAATAAGAAGGAGTGTGTGATAAAGAGAGAACGTGAGAGAGACTGGGAGGTCTAAAATGTTATTTTCTGGGCATATTCATGAAAAGCAGTAAGCTTGCTTTAGATAACCATGGCAACCCTATGCTATGCATTGAGTGTGAGAGATACATGATAACACAACAGATCCACTCTTTATATTTGATTGTGGCAGTGACCGTGTGAAAGTGTTTGTCTGTGTGTGTTTGGAAGGAAGAGAGAGAGAGAGAGAGAGAGAGAGTGTGAAAGAGACTGTGTAACAGTGTGTTTGTGTATGTACGGAAGAAAGAGGGTAAAAGACACAGAGGGGGTAAACAGGGACCCGGGCAACTTGCCTAGAACCTGTCTGTCTCATAGTGAGTTTGCTAAATGAAAGTCTAATTTGCAAGTGGGCCTTGGGTAGAGTGGGAAAGAAAACATGCTGTGCCTCCTTTCACAGAACAACGAATCTCAATACTGAAACAACAGAGATGCAACAATTTGCCTGGGAGTTGAATGGGGTTGACTTAGAGAAGTTTTTATTGCATTTCTGAAGAGGCAATCAAAACTCTGCCAAATAAACATGTATGTTTATGATACGAGCTCCAATTTGGTGCAATGTGTTGAGATAATGGTCCAAACCTTTATGTTTTTTGTTTTGTTTTGTTTTTTCTGTGGAACCAAAAAGGAGGTATTAATGCGAATGTCCAGGCTGCTTTTTTCCATAAATAAACAGAGTTTGTCATAGCAACTGTCAAGTGACAAAAAGGACAAAATGCACTATAAAAGTGGTCCAGTGCTCCAGGGGCATCATGCACATATTATTTTTTTTTTTATGAGGAGGCACCAAGGTCAGCCACCGCAACCCCGGTATAAATAATGGGACACAATCACCTTTTTAATATAATTAAATTTACAACTTTTTTTCAATAAATGCATTTCAGTAATGGTTGCATTTGGTTACTTTTTATGAGGTGGAGTGCGTTACATCACTTTTTGCATACACGACACGACAGGTGGTGCAAAAAGCGCCAACACAAACGCAACGATGGCCAGAACTTCTTAAGCTCAAAAGAGAGAAAACATAGCCTATTTTTGAATGAGACATTTACTGTTTATATTGTATTCCATGTTTAGTGTAAGTGATAGCAAAAAAATTGCAAGCTGAATAAAGTTATCTCTGTGAGATGGTCAATGACACGCAGCAGCAACAAAAAAATCAAAATATTTGTATCTTGCGCAGTGTGTGCTGCAAGCAGTGACAAAGTCTCGTGAACACAAACGATGCTGCTTCGATCCGTTTAGCCGCCCGCCGCTTTTCTATCATGGAAAATACGGAACCCGCGCCTACCGAGGAACCATGTAAAACCACCTTTTGTTACTTCAAGTTTTTAGAATGAGTGGAAAGGAGAGGATTCACACAGAAATAAGATAACAAGCCTCTGCTTTCTTTAAACATGAAGAAAAGACAATGTAAAGAAGCACCAAAACCTTTTCAATACATTTCAGCACCAAAGTAATGAACAGTGACTGATCAAACAAAAACATAATCTATATTAGCTTATATAAAAACACTGATTGACTGTTCCACAGCAATCAGAAATGTTAACTGCACTGAATTTGATGTAATCAATTAGTTTTTATTACCAAAACATTGCGCTTTCCCTTGGTGCTGGACCTTTCCCGTGAACGCAATCTCCGAAGCTGCCACGGGACGTTGCGTATAGCAGAACGTATGTTTAGACATAATTTAGACATATGAATAAAGATTCCTGCCACAGACGTTCTTTTTTACATGGAATAATCATTGAATTTAATTATCAAGGGTAAATACACTTATGGAAGTTTAAATAATCCATTCAAAATCCTCTTGGCTCAAATATCTAAGGGGGCACATGCCTCCTCAGTCTGAATGGGCATGACGCCTCTGCAATGCTCCATGTCTTCTAAAGCTACGTGTGAGGAGCAGACCGATATTAGTCATTAAAGAATATTCCAGGTACAAAATAAGTTAAGCTTAATCGACAGGATTTGTGGCATAATGTTGATTACCACAAAAATGCTAAAACAATCACTGTTTCAAAAGTATATCCACAAGATGTAAACATTATGCATGTTCACGTGATTTTTAGTGTGATAAAAAAAAAAATCACTTACAAACCTTTTGTAATTTTATATGCAATTTTACAACTTTGTTGCCACGATGACATAACACAGTAAAACTAAAAAACTGCAACAACGATTTAAGTAGCATTACAGCTCAAATAATACACAAGGTTTAACAGAAGAATTATTAAAAATGCTTTTATAAAATTATGGGTTTCAAATTTCAGCCCCCAAAAATTGTCCTCATTTACTTCCATTGTAAGTCTCACTGTAACTGTAACCTCAATATCTGCCCTTTTTTTTTTTTTTTTTTTTTGAAAGAAAACGAAGGACAAGTTTATGTAAATCATTTTTTTTTTTTTTTTTTTTTTTTGGTAATCAACATTATGCAGTAGATTGAGCTTAACTTTTTTTATTATTATTATTATTGAACATTACTGAGTTAAAATCTTGCATTAAAAACATAATGCACAAAATAATTTAGCTGTTTGTATACAGCCAGAAGCACAGCGCACTCAACACAGTATGGTGAGAATAAGCGAAAAATCTCTACACAAGCTTCATTGGTTCTCGCTATGACATGCCATGTTCGAATGTGTTAAAGAATGAATGAGATTTAAGAGCTAGGGACAAAAGCAGATTTTTATTGATTAATAACTTAAATTTAATTCTGTTCCTCACATAAAACTATCATATGGCTATAAAATGTATATATCCACTATCATCCAAACAACAAGGCTTAAGAACTTGGGGATTTATTTATTTATTTTTATTTAATTTTTCAGATTGTGTTCAGTTCAAAAATGGACAACAAAGGATGCCTTCACATGGATGAATATGCATGCTAAGCATGCTTTTTATTGGAAATCTACCTTAAACCATCTCTTTTTTTGCCAGTCCCTGATATCCGCAAAGCATTTCTTTCTGATTCCAGATGCCACTGATCCTACATAAGACATAAAGACAAACATTTCCTAAATACAATGTACCGGTGGTTAATTAATGACAATACTATACATGTGTGACTCTGCCCTCTGAGAAAACCAAAATATAATTAAGTACTGATTAAACACAATATGGTTGCATGCAGATGAAGAATGTTTTCTTACACACGGCTTATCCTGTTGTTGAAAAGTTTGGGACCAAGCACTTAACAAGCTGCTTGACTGGTGTTTATTTGAAGGTTTGGCTCAGTCTGGTGTGCTAACAGGGGACGAAATCTGACAGCCTGTTCTCCAAGAGTGGGTTTCACATTGAAGCGCCCTTAAAAAAGCCAAGGAAAATACTTGAACGCTAACCCTTTACAATATACATTAAGCAAACAAAAAGGATCCAACATGTGATGAAAGGATGAGCAATGACTCACTTGGGTCTTGGTTCCTCTCCTCTTTCCTCTGTTCTATGTGCCTGTGTATGATGGCCAGAACCTTATGCTGGTTGGCAGTGATGTTTGGTTCAGCTATAACCTCACTGAGACGCAAGTTGCTTTTTATGGCCACTGAGGCTGTGGCACGCGCCACCATAGGCAACTGTTCTTGATAGGCCTTATCTGTGAAGCCTTGCACCACCGTCTGTACGGTTTGGATCCTACAAGAAGCATAAATCAAGCAAAATGAAGAAAGCTGGCATTAAGCAGGTTCTTAACCTTTGAAGAATATGTGGATCATCACAAATTTACAAAATGATGCTTCTAAGCATGCTAACTTTGTTTGATATAGCTTAAAGAATAGTTCACCCCAAAAATGAAAATTCTCTCATCATTTACCATCCTAGATGTGTATGATTTACTTTCTTCTGCTGAACATATATGAAGATTTTTAGAAAGGCATCTCAGCTCTGTAGGTCCATAATGCATGTGAATGTTGGCCAGAACTTTTAAGTTCCAAAAAGCACATAAAGGCAGCATAAAAGTAATCCATATGACTCCAGTGATTAATCCATGTCTTCAGAAATGATATGATAGATGTGGGTGAGAAACAAATCAATATTTAAGTCCTTTTTTACTATAAATCTCCACGTTTGACGAGCCCTGACCAGTAGGTGGTGATATGTACAAAGAATGTGAATTGACAAAAAACAATAGAAGAATGTGGAACTGAAAGTAAAAGTGGAGAATTATAGTAAAATAAAAAACGACTGAAATATTCATCTGTTTCTCACCAACACCTAATATATCGCTTTTGAAGACAATGATTTAACCACTGGAGTCTTATGGATTACATATGCTGCCTTTATGTGCTTTTTGGAACTTCAAAGTTTTGGCCACCATTAACTTGCATTGAATGGACCTACAGAGCTAAGGTTTTCTTCTAAAAATCTTTGTGTTCTGCAGAAGAAAGTCATACACATCTGGGATGGCATGAGGGTGAATAAATTATGAAAATTTGATTTTTTTGGTAAACTATCCCTTTAATTCATAACATTAATTTTTTTGTATGTGCACCTGGAACTAAATTACCAGAACACTTGGAAAGAATCTTAAGAGATCCCCAAAAAACTTGAAAAATACCTATTTTCACAATGACAGACTAGATGCTTTTATGCGTTCAGCTGTTGAACTATATATTCTGCATTCCCACCTTCTGTTGGTCAAGACGGTATAAATCTCCTGCACAAGAAGCTCTGCAGCCCCAGGTTTACAGTGGATTGTGCCATCGATGGCCTCCTTCAACAGACTGATGTTTTGTTTCACCAGAAACTTTTAAAGAACAGAGGAAGAATTTTATTACAATTTTGGATTTTGAGTAATTTGTGTAGGAGACATACTGTAGGCCCAAGCACAACAACATATCAAGATACTAAACTGTAATTCTATTATGCAGATTGGTTGTCACTTTTGATGTGTATCAGACTCACTTTCTCAATCTGGGACCAATTTGATTGCTTGGCAGCCACTGATGCTCCATTGTCATAAGAGTGCATCTGAAAATCCTTCGGGAAGTACCATGAAAATATTTCTGCCACTAGGTATCCATTGGAAAAGTCTCTGCAATCAAAAAGACAGAGCATTAATTGTATGACAAACACATAATAAGGAAACGTGTTAAATTTGAGACTCAAAATGTTCACGTTGTCCATAAGTCCAGGTCGGAAAAGTTAACATGTTATTAGAACTGAATGAGACTGAATGTAGCTCGAAACTTTGAGGAACGAGAGACTAACATAAGTTGTTGTAACTGATAAGAAAACTAAATTAGCTTGTTTGATACCATCTTTAGGCTTTTATTCAAGTACAAACCCCATTAGATAAATGTAACGTCTCTATTAAAGCTTTCAGGGCAGCAGAGATCCCGTAATCTTCTCTACTCACCTGCGCACGTTTTTTGGAAAGATCGATAAATCGAGACTTTGCAGCCATTTAAAAACCTCTCGCGGTAGACCAGCCTTTTTTGGCGAATGGGAATAGGCCATTTCTAACTTAAATGTGACGTACTGCCTTATATTTGTTTGTTTGGTGAAAGAGCTCTTCGGCTTCATTAGCCGCGTTTCCACTTTCCATTGTTTGCGGGTTGCATGGAAACAGACGTGAGGACACTCGGTGGAGTTGATGTGCTGCCACCTGCTGGTGACAGACGCGTAGATCACGAGTTTGTTCTGCTATCGTTTGTTGGTGACAACAGAATTTTCATTTTTGGGTGAACTATCCCTTTAACCTCGTTCCTCCCGCTGGGCCTCATGGGAGTTGTAGGCTCCTAGCCTTGCGCCCCTGCACAGAACACATAAGGTAAATATAAATATTTTCTTAGGCACTTATTGAGTCTGAATAGATGCACATCTTACATAATTTCAGTAGTGCACCCAAATGACCATAGTCATCATACTGTTCATGTGTTGTACTTACTATAATTTACTTCCATAGATACAGTCGGCAACGCATCATACCCGGGGGCGTGGTTTAGCGTGGAGGAAAGTGAAGCCATTTTACCATAGTTATTCATACATTCCCATGAGGGAAAAGGGGAGGAATATCCGACAAATTTGGATATTTTAACAACGTAAAATATGAAGAAAAGCTGTTTTTCGTCATATTTAGTTTTTCTGCTCTCCAAACAATGCCAAAAAACTAAAAACTGTTTTTTATTGCCTGCCATCTGACAGAAATTGGGGTGTTGCGCTTAGTGGTATTTAGATTCAGATGGAGTTCAGTTTGATACAACTGGTAATGTGTCACAACAGAGCATGCATGCATTAAAAATGAATGCAAAAGATTCAACAAAAGATTCTTCATGCACGACAAAGGACACCTCTGATAAACCTTTTTCAATTTTTTGTTTACTTTTTTTATTAACCTTACAGGCAGCACCAAACTACTAATAAACTAATAATATACCATTTGATGACACTTTATGCTTCCATTTGCCATTAACAAACATATACTGTAGGTAGGCTTAATTCTTCATAGATTAGTAGCTAGTTCATCAACATTTAAATCTATCAAATCAAACTTTCATGACATTGTTACCTACATTAATGTATTTAACTGTCTATTAAGCATTATATAATGCAATAATGCTTAATAGGTTATTCATGAAAGTTATAAAATGTTAATATATTTTATATGACATAAACTACCACAAAGAAGCAATTCTGAATCTGTTTATGCTGTTTTATTTTTTCTATGAAAATATGTGAATATTTTTAGGAACATGCATTGCCATGGATTTTGCATAACTGCAATAGGCATGATACTTGATACATTTCTAGTGGTTGACATATCTACTGGTCTGAAGCAGAGCCATGCAGCTGCTTAATGATCTGGTTATAAAGCATCAACAAAGTATGCTCTTTTAAGAGGTTTTTACAGTGTTGCAGTTGAACAGTTTACTCTGACCTGATTGGTTTAATAACGTGACATACCGCTTGTTCTTCATATGGCTAAGCTTCGTTCCTCTGGGTATCTCTCCTCTCTTATATATTAAACTGAAATATTAATACATACACGTTCTTTTATTGTGAGTGTAAAGTTGAGCTGACACTATTTATTGATATGATCCTCAATCTGGTGTTCAAATGTTTGTTCTTGTTGCTGTTCATTATTTTAACTATATTTACTTTCGATTATCATTGGCATGGTGGATGGATGGATGGATGGATGGATGTAACTTGCTGGTATCATTGAACTCATTCTAAAAAACAAAATTATTTAAGTAAACTATCTATAGGAACAAATACTATCTATCTATCTATCTATCTATCTATCTATCTATCTATCTATCTATCTATCTGTTCACAGAGTTTTGTTTTATATGGCTTACTTTATTAATTTGTTTTCTAGCATGAGTTCTGTGATACCAGCTAATTCCATCTATTCAACAAAATGCCTTGCCAATGATAATTAACAGTAAATATAATTGAATCGTGTATGTATTAACATTTCAGATTAATATTTAAGAGAGATACCCAGAGGCACGACGCTTAGCCATATGAAGAAGACGCTGTCTCTCACATTGTTAAACCAATCAGGTCAGAATAAACTGTTCCACGAAAACCTTATTTGATTGGTTACTAGAAGCAGGTAGACCCGTCTTCCCGGTCAGGCGCGACGACAGCTTGAGGTGGGCAGTTGGCTATGGCTGGACTGAGAGTGGAGTGCACATGGTAGGAAGCATCGTAGATTCCGGAAGCAATCTGGAAATGGAGGAAGAAGTGTTTGGAGCGGAAAATGGAGGGAGTGGAAGTAATGATTGGAATATAGTGGAAAATCGGAAAAGAAAGAAAAATTGGGGTCAGGTTTCAGATTCTGATAGTGAAAGGGGAAGTTATCAGATAAGGAAAAGGAAGGAAGAATACAAGATAATGTTGAAATTCGCATCTGAATCTGTATCTGCAATAAATCCGTTGAAGTTAACTAAAGCGATTAAAGATGAGATAGGGCAGACTGAAAGTGCAAAAACATTGAGGGATGGGAAATTATTCTGTAAAGATAATAGGCAACAGAAAATTGCGTTGGGGTTGAAGATGATACTGGGTGAAAAAAAGTGATATGTTAAATTCCAGAAGATAAGACATGTGTAAGAGGGGTAATATCAGGAATTCCAATTGATGTGACAACAGAGAGGATTAAAAAGAACATTTCTGGAGCAGAAGTAAAGGAGGTAAGACGACTTCAGTATATCAAAGATAAAGAAAGGAAGGATAGTCTTTCTGTGATGATTCATTTTGATGAGGACAAATTGCCTGAAAGGATATATCTAGGTTACATGAGTTATGTGGTCAGACCATATGTACCTCCTCCGTTAAGATATTATAAATGTCAAAGATGTGGCCATGTGGTGGCAGTGTGTAGAGGTAAACAAAGATGTGCAAGATGTGGAGTAGAACATGAATATGGCAAATGTGAGCAAGGTGTAAGTCTCAAATGCTGTAACTGTGGGGGAGAGCATAGCGCAGGGTATGGAGGATGTCAGGCAAGACAAAAAGTCTTGAAAGTGCAGAATGTCAGAGTGGAAGAAGGATTAACATATGCTGAGGCCCTGAAGAAAGTTGAACAGACAACAAGAACAAAAAAAAAATAGAGGAGTATCACCTCAGAAAATGAAGGATTGCCAAGAAAAAACTAGGGAGAATTCACTGGAGGTTGATAAAGTGTCATTCATTGCATTAATGGCGGAGGTGGTGAATTGCTCTGCACAAACAAAAAGTCAGATGGAGAGAATTAAAATCATAATTAAAGCAGCGGAAAAGTATGTGGAAGTAGAGAGAATTAATGTGGAGATGATAAATGAAAAATTAAAGGTACAGGTAGGAAACACTCAGGCAACAGGTGGTTCTTAATGGTTTTAACAATATTGCAATGGAATGCAAGAAGCTTGATCGCTAACAGACAGGAATTTAAGAAATTTATATTAAAACAAGAAAGATGCCCAGATATCATGTGTTCAAGAATCATGGCTTAAACCATGCTTAAATTATACATTACATGGATATATTGCAGTATGTAGAGATAGGCAAGGTGGAAATGGTGGTGGAGTAGCAACTTTTATAAAACAAGGAATTGGATATAGAATTGTAGAGGCAAATAAGGAACAAGAGGTAGTGATAGTTGAAATATGGGAAGGATCACAATGTATTAAAATTGTAAACCTTTATTAATCCATGTGGAAAACTTAATAAAGAAAATCTGGAAAAGATAGGTGGGAAAGGTAATCATAAGATGGTGTGGTGTGGAGATTTTAATGCACACAGTACATTGTGGGGGAGTGAAAACACAGATCAAAATGGGTTGGTAGTCGAGGACCTGCTAGATTTGAGAGGGTTAGTGTGTATAAATGATGGGTCGGGCACAATAATAGATATACAGTGCATCCGGAAAGTATTCACACCACATTTTGTTATGTTACAGCCTTATTCCAAAATGGATTAAATTCATTATTTTCCTCAAAATTCTACAAACAATACCCCATAATGACAATGAGAAAGAAGTTTGTTTGAAATCTTTGCAAATTTATTAAAAATAAAAAAACGAAAAAAAATCACATGTACATAAGTATTCACAGCCTTTGCTCAATACTTCGTTGAAGCACCTTTGGCACCAATTACAGCCTCAAGTCTTTTTGAGTATGATGCTACAAGCTTGGCAGACCTATTTTTGGGCAGTTTCTCCCATTCTTCTTTGCAGGACCTCTCAAGCTCCATCAGGCCACAGCCATTGCACAGCCATTTTCAGATCTCTCCAGAGATGTTCAATCGGGTTCAAGTCTGGGCTCTGGCTGGGCCACTCAAGGACATTCACAGAGTTGTCCCGGAGCCACTCCTTTGTTATCTTGGCTGTGTGCTTAGGGTCGTTGTCCTGTTGGAAGATGAACCTTTGCCCCAGTCTGAGGTCCAGAGCGCTCTGGAGCAGGTTTTCATCAAGGATGTCTCTGTACATTGCAGCATTCATCTTTCCCTCGATCCTGACTAGTCTCCTAGTTCCTGCCGCTAAAAAACATCCCCACAGCATGATGCTGCCACCATCATGCTTCACTGTAGGGATGGTATTGACCAGGTGATGAGCGGTGCCTGGTTTCCTCCAGGCATGATGCTTGCCATTCTGGCCAAAGAGTTCAATCTTTGTTTCTCATGGTCTGAGAGTCCTTCAGGTGCCTTTTGGTAAACTCCAGGCAGGCTGTCATGTGCCTTTTACTGAGGAGTGGCTTCCGTCTGGCCACTCTACTATACAGGCCTGATTAGTGGAGTGCTGCAGAGATGGTTGTTTTTCTGGAAGGTTCTCCTCTCTCCACAGAGAAATGCTGGCACTCTGTCAGAGTGACCATTGTGTTCTTGGTCACCTCCCTGACTAAGGCCCTGCTCAGTTTGGCCAGGCGGCCAGCTCTAGGAAGAGTCCTGGTGGTTCCAAACTTCTTCCATTTACGGATGATGGAGGCCACTGTGCTCATTGGGACCTTCAATGCTGCAGAAATTTTTCTGTACCCTTCCCCAGATCTGTGCCTCGATACAATCCTGTCTCGGAGGTCTACAGACAATTCCTTGGACTTCATGGTTTGGTTTGTGCTCTGACATGCACTGTTAACTGTGGGACCTTATATAGAGAGGTGTGTGCCTTTCCAAATCATGTCCAATCAACTGAATTTACCACAGGTGGACTCCAATCAAGTTGTAGATACATCTCAAGGATGATCAGTGGAAACAGGATGCACCTGAGCTCAATTTTGAGTGTCATGGCAAAGGCTGTGTATACTTATGTACATGTGAATTTTTTCAATTTATAATTTTTAATAAATTTGCAAAGATTTCAAACAAACTTCTTTCACGTTGTCATTATGGGTATTGTTTGTAGAATTTTGAGTTGTTGGGCCTCATGTATTCAGATAGAAGACAAAGGCAGGCCTAACAGTCATAAAAACATAACTCAAGCCCTACCTTCCAAGTCGTAAATTTTACTGATAAAAATCGCGCCAAAATCAAACAAAGGGAGTCCAAAACAGACTACAAATCCATGAAGCCTTGCTCACTAAAGGATCGAACTCTCAACTCCTATTGGATGAGGCACACAACAGAATGTCCCTCAAACATGACATCATCAAGAGTTGAAATACCTCTGAAATGCTTCCAGAATTCACTTCCAGCGACTTTGTTCACCGAATATAGACGCAGCTCTTTTTGCTGCTCTCAGGTGCAACCTCGTGGCACAAGGAAGTAACGTCCGACTTGAAACTGTGGCCATACAATCTCCATCTCGCTGGACGAGTTGAGATTACTCTGTGTTCAACCGAACACTCTAACGGATCCGAAGGAGGCCGCCGAGCAATTCGCATCTTCATCCGTTTGCCTACAGAAGTGAAGAGATTAAAGATTTCTCTTCCATCTTCAATCAAGTTGACATTTCTGAGTTCTCCATCAGCCCGCCGAGAATCAACAGCCATGCCCACCGACAGAGCGAGGAAACGACCTCATGTGATCACACAAGCCTCAAGGAACCGGGTCGGATTTAAAGGACGGAGGAAAACACATTCTACCTGTGTCCTCATGCGATTCAAGTAAGAGGTTTACGTCTGGGCAGAGATAAAATATTATAGTGTGTTATTCTTGTGTTTCAAGGTTTTTGCTTGTTCATTTTACGGACCGCCATGTCCGCTCATTATTAATACTCAGGGTATTAATTATCACAAATTTGTTTTGCTGTATTGTGGTCCAACCGAATTGGATTGTTGTGCAATTTCGCCATCGCGGGTGAGACAGCAACTGAGTTCATCCATTAAAGAGTCAAATAACACGGGACTGTTTACGAGCCATCCACCGCGCCTCTGAGTGATAAACTGACAGCTGTTTTCTCTCCCACGATCGCAAAATCGGCTTTAGGGCTGTCACTTCTCTCTCTCTCTCTCTCTCTTACTAACCACACACCCACACAAACACACACACACACACCTTATGTGTTATAGGATTATTTTTATTTCCATATCTAATCATATCACTGTTTAGTTTGTAGTTGTAAGTCGGAAGTTTATTGACTGCATTGTATTAATTATTAATTGATATTACTGCATAAATAAACTTTTGTTTATATTACAAAGAGAAGTGTTTTGGTTTGTTTTGCATACGCCTGTGTCATGCTGACGGGATTTCATTCATTGTTTTTTCCCCCCGAAAATCGATATTCTTCGGATGTCAATTTTCCTAAGAAAACAATCTAATATAGAGACTGTTATACTATCTGGTTATTAGTCCCTGATTCCAGGGTGGTGCCCCGTCAATGTTAATCCTTATTAATATTCTATTGATTTTTGATAATTGATAATTATCCTTGATGATTGAATTTGAATGATCAATAAGCTAGTGTTAATTTTAATTAATGTCTCATCGATGTTAACAATTAATGATTGTCTTTGATAATTGTTGATTTAAAGGATTTTAAAAAGCTAACATTGATTCTCATCAATGTTCTATTGATTTTAATAATTAATAATTATCTTTGATAATTATTAATTATTGCTAATAACCAAACTTGCTCCTAAACGTAGCACACTACATTTACTGGAGCCCCATATGAGGTTTTAATGAGTTAGATCCAATTAATTAATTTCAATATTAATTAATAACTACAGAAATAATTATGAATTATTTCTGATAGTAACACTGATCTAAACAACCAGTAAAGCCCTACAGAGTAAAATAATGAATTTAATCTATTTTGGAATAAGGCTGTAACATAACAAAATGTGGAAAAAGTGAAGCGCTGTGAATACTTTCCGGATGCACTGTAGGTCGTGGAAAGGTTTCTGTGATAGATTTAACGTTGGTATTAGATAATTTAGCAAGGAAGAGTACATGGAAAGTATTGACTCAAAGCAATATAGGAAGTGATCATTTTCCAATTTTCTGTCAAATAGGAATTGATATTCAAAAAGAGAAGGTAGAGAGAATGGAGAGATGGAAGTTTAAAAAGGCTAATTGGGATAAATTTAAGGAGATTTGTAAAAATAAAATGGAAGGGGTTTTAGATAAAATGGAGGATGCAGATGAATTTAATACAAAAATAAGTGAAGTGATATGGAGAGCAGCAGAAATAGTAATTGGCAAAAAGGAAAAAAGTGGTTCCTTGGTGGAATGAAGAATGTAGTGAGGTAGTGTCAAAAAGAAATAAAGCTCTTAGGAAAGTAAGAAGAAGCTTTAACTATATTGACTTAAACTATAAGAGGGCACAAGCGTGTAATAAGAATAGCAAAGAGGAAATATTGGAGGGAATTTTGTGAAAGCATTGGAGAAGACATTGAAATTAATGATATATGGGGGATGATTAGAAAGATGAGTGGGATTCAGAGATATAGCAGTATACCAGTACTAATAAATAAGGATAAATTAGCAGTTACAGATAGTGAAAAAGCAGAAGTATTAGCAGAAACATTTATGAAGGTGCATAGTAATGACAATATTTCTGAAGACATGAGAAAATATAGGGAACAATGTGTAAGAGAAAATCCTAAAATTATGGAAAAAAGAGGGTATGAAGGTAGTATAACAGAGGCAGAGTTTACATTATATGAAATGAAGAGAGCGCTCGCAGGGGTTAGACAGACTTCTCCAGGAAAAAATGAAATTTGTGTTGAGATGATTAAAAATGTATCGTTAAACATCATTAAAGACAATACTGGGTTTGTTTAATAAAATATGGGAAACATGGAAATTACCATCTGTGTGGAAATATGGGATTATAGTGCCGATTGTTAAGCCAGGGAAAGATTAGTCTCAACCAAGCAGTTATAGGCATATAGCACTGACCTCAAACTTGTGCAAGCTTGTGGAACAAATGGTAGTGTCAAGACTGATGTATTTTATTGAGAAAAAAGGGTTATTTCCCCAATACCAGAGTGGTTTCAGGAAGGGGAGGAATACAATGGATTCTGCAATTAGTTTGGAGGTGGCAATAAGAAAGGCTCAAGTGAATAAAGAGGTAATAGTTGGAGTATTTTTCGATATAGAAAAGGCATACGGTATGTTGTGGAAGGAGAGTTTGTTAATGAAACTTGATAAAATGGGAATTTCAGGAAAGATGTATGATTGGATCAAAGATTTTTTTTATTTTATAGGACCATACAAGTAAGAGTTGGGACTTCATATTCACAAGTATATTCTATAGAAAATGGAACTCCCCAAGGTAGCGTATGCAGTTCAGTATTGTTTAATATAACGATTAATGATATTTATTCACAAATAGACATTGGAGTAGGTAGATCATTGTTCGCAGAGAATGGTGCATTATGGAAGAGGGGAAGAAATTAGACATATGTAGTGAAGAGCCTGCAGGTGGCAGTAAACAAGGTTGAGAATTGGGCAAATACGTAGGGTTTTCGGTTCTCAGTAGTGAAAACGCAAGTCATTTGTTTCACAAAAAAGAGGAAAAACCCTAGAGTGAGTATTAAAATGTATGGACAAGAGCTGGAACAAGTAGCAGTAATAAGACTGTTAGGTATGTGGATGGACTCAAAATTGACATTTGGTGTACACATTCAAAAGTTAGTAGACAAATAAAATAAAAAAAAAGAAAAAAAAAGGAATAAATGTAATGATGTGCTTGGCTGGTGCTGAGTGGGGAGCTAGTAGGCAATCACTAAGAAGAATTTATAATGCATTGATTAGATCTGCAATAGATTATGGGAGTTTGATATACAGTTCTGCATCTGCAACATGGCTTAAAAAGGAGCATTTAGAACATCTCCAGTGTTATCAATTCAAGTGGAGATGGGGGAAATGCCTCTAGAAATTCGTAGGAGAAAGTTAAGAATGAGATATTGGATCAATTGTAAAAGGGCATGAAGAAAGTCATCCAGTTAAAAAGGTACTGGAAAACTGTTGGGAATATGAATATGGAAGATTAATAAGTTTTGGTTGGATAGTCAATAAGGAGGCACAGGAAATGGGGCTGAATGAGACAGAAGTAGCTGCTTCTGTGATAATTCCAACTATACCCCCATGGCTATACTCAATGCCAGAAACAGACCTATATTTACATAAAGAGATACACAATAGGGAACAAAATATGCTATTGAAAATAATTGTTCATCAATACATTAATCAAGCATATAACAACATGACTCAAATATATACAGATGGATCAAAAGACCCAAAATCAGGCAGAACAGCAGCAGCAGTATATATTCCTCAGCACAAAGTTAAAATAGCAAAAAGAGTGACTGATCATATATCTGTATTTACGACAGAATTGATAGCTTTATCCCTGGCATTACAGTGGGTGGAAGATAAACAGCCTGAAAGTTATGTGATATGTACAGATTCACAATCAGCACTAGAGTTTATATAATATTAAGCAACTGGGAGTTAGGGTTAGTTTTTTGTGGGTTCCAGCGCATGTTGGAGTAAAAGGGAACGAGGAAGCAGATAAACTGGCCAAGGAGGCATTGAAGGATCCTGATATTAATATCAGGGTAAAGATGAGTAAAGCGAAAACTAAGGGACTGATTTTAACAGAATTAAAAAAGAATTGGCAGATAATATGGGACAATGAATTAAGAGGAAGGCATATGTATAGTATACAAAGAAATATAGGGGTGGAATAAGAACCATTAATAACAGTAAAAAGGATGTGACAATGACTAGATTGCGAATTGGGCATACAACACTAAATTAAAGTTCATATACAATAGGGAAACATGAAACGGGTGAATGTGAAAAGTGTGGACACCCAGAAACAGTAAAACATGCTAGAATGTACAGCATACAATAGAGAAAGATTGCAATTATTCCAAGCACTAAAAGAATGGGGATAATGCAGACTAGGTGCTCAAACTACAAGATCTTTGACCAAGAGGCATCCCCAGCCAACAATATTTATGCATGAAATGAGAGTGATCATGAGATTTTACCAGAAATAAATGGTTTCAACAGCTCACTGTCCAAGAGTTGTCTGCTAACTGATTTTGTCTGAACAAAAGAGGAGATGATAAAAGAAAATATGGCAGCAACAATGTTTGGAAAGATGTGGGAAGGCTGTCTGTGTCTGTTTTGGAACAAAAGTTGGAGGTAAATAAAACACCACAATGTCAAGTACAGTGTGCAGATCATATATTTATTTGTTAAAAATTCTTGTTAGTTTATTACAATAAAACATAATTATGATCAAATTGTGGCTTTCCATTCTTGTATATAAAGGTGCATGATAAGATGTGATTGGCTGGAGCAGGTCACCCATGTCGTTGCATTGCTAACACTCCAAGATCATGTGGCGATAATATCAAGCATGGCATGAAAGTATCCTAGCGTCTTTGACTGCTCAAGACTGCACTTCTCATACTTAACGACCATTATCGACTGTAGCGATTTGTCGCCGATCTGGCGTTTTTTGTCGCAGATCTTGGAAATCTTTCTGCTGCAGCAAAATCAGACGAAAAATCATGTAGTGAGAGCACGGCTTAAGGGTTAAAGGTGCACTGAGAATGACACTTTTTCTCCACTTAAAACACCTAAATAAATGAAACATTATGTTTAAAATAATGTAGGTCATACACTTACATGAGACGAAGTCTCCAGTCACATAAGTGGCCTAGAAAATGCTATGACAAACACGTTTCCAAATTTTATTCACAGCAGCGCCATCTATGATGGGAATGAAAATGAGGCTGCATGTGTGCGATAGACTTACCATCTATTCAATTATATGCATTGTATAAAGCTAACATAAAGCTCCTAGATCACATCTATTTTTTCACAACTCATGTTGTCTGGAGGTTTTTGTCTACTGAAATTTCTTGGAAAGATATTTTTTCAATGTTTGTCATTGTAGAACAATCCAAAAAAACATAAAACAACTGTACAACCCATTAAAGAGACTACCCGTCTATCCCTCACAGACTCGTTGTCATTCCCATCAAAAAGATGGCGCTGCTGTTAATAAGGTCTATTACTACAATATCACTGGTAACCGACATCGTTTGCTTTTAAAGACCATACATCTGTTGTATCAGACAAGAAACTATAAGCAAAACTAGGCCTATATTGCACTATAAAGATTTGTTTCTGACCTATTATCTGTTTTCACAAATTGAAGGATGCTCTGTCAAACAGGATGACCTCTTACTGTAATTAAGTTCATGTAAATTAGCCATTTGTAATATAAATGGCATTGTGGGACCATTGTGAGATGAAGCTAAAGTCATCAGTACCAGTAAAGGTACCAGTCACCAGTTTATTCAATAATTCAACATTTAGTAACAGACAGGCCCAAATGGAATATGCAGACATTTTTCCACATTTTCTGCACTGATTTTAGGGGAAAATCTGTGGAACTGATTTAAACATGGTGAAAAAATGAGAGCTGAGAGTACTACAGTCTTATTCGTTGCTAAAAGCATAATTACATTAGCTAAATATATATTTAATACTGAACACACAAGGACTGGTGGGGGGGTAGAACTTTGTGAATGATGGGCATTCAAATCCTGCAGAAACATTTGGAATTTTCTGTGGAATTCTGTGAGCATGGCATTCCATGTGGGTCTAGTTACAGATTATATACAATGTAACATGCCATCTCAGTCCCCACATGGGTATCATTAGAAGCATATTCATGCGAAATCAGGCCACAGAGAAAAGGCAATCAGAATTAAAGGACAAAAGGAATGGCAGCTTTTATTATTTAAAAAAATCAAACCACTAAAATGAAAATGTCCTGCCAGTGAGAGTCATTCCATTATCTATATAGTAGAAAATCCTTTAAAGCTTTAGGAAGGGGCAAATGTCTTAGCAGATGGAGTCGGGAACATCCCAAACTCTCCCTGATTTGCTGATGGCACAGCTGACGCTGAGAACGGGGTGTAGCTGCAAAAAGAATAAAACAGATAAAAGTCTGATGTACAGTAGTGAAACATGTACGCTTAAATGTCACAACAAAATAACTGATGACTGTTGAGCCTATAATACTGCTTAAACCTTTTAACTAAATTGAACAAGTGATATACACTTTACATTCTTCAAAAATATCTTTCACAAACACAAAACCTCACCTTCATAAATCAACAGAAAGCCTTCTGTGAGGCTCCCTGGAGGAGCAATCTCAACGGGCCGTTTATACTCCAGGTTGTGTGCATTTATATCTGCCCCAAATTCCAGCAGGAGCTTCACTATGCTTACACAATCTTTTTGAACTGCTGCATGAGGAGTAATCTCCATATGTGTGCCTTTTTGCACATTTGCACCTGTAATGTAATGATGAAAAATGCAGTATAATAATAGTATACCAAAATGTATGTGCACGTGTGTAATTGTAATTTGAGCCACTAGTGTCAAGAATGGAATGGCAAAAATAACTTTCTTTAAATTAGTTTCGATAGAGCCACAGTATTCACACAAAATCAGCCAATACAAATGGCTCAGTTATTGTTGTCTTTATTTGTTAAGCTGGGAAAGGAAGAAATATTTTAACTTTAAGTGTGAACTTATCAAGATATTCAGAATCCAGAAGTGCAAAACCTAACATTAATCAAAAGTTTTGGTTCTCAGGATGTGATATAATTGCTAGTTGTGAGTAGTGTGAATTTTGGGACATGTTTACCTCCATGAAGCAGCTTGTGGGCACATAGGAACTCCTTACATCAGCAAGCAGTGTAGAGAGGATTGCCCATGTAAGGAATTTTTTAATCCACATCCACACCCCATGCAACCAGTGCCTCCACACACTCGCTGTGGCCTTGAATATGAGACCATAAAACACATTAATTAATGTTAAGTTATTCAAATGTCTATCAGCAAGTCAGCTAATTATGGCTGATTTTGTGTGAGGCCCTGATTCTCTAGCTCTAGTCTTGTACCCACCTTTGCTGACTGCCTCATGGATAGGTGAAGGCTGACATATAGCCAGGGCTTGTGGTCTAGCTTTACTCTGCAAGAGCAGCTCTAGACGTGCCAAACTGCCAGTTGAACAGGCACTGAACAATGGTGCCACACCATCTATAGTTGTCACATTAACCTGAACACACAGACATAAAGCAAAATAACAGAGGGTGAAGAACAGCATGTTTGAAATGTATGAAATGAAAAATGCAAATACTGAAAATAGATTTGGAAGAAATTATAAATGTTTTATTTTATGGTAAGTGTTTATTAAATAAAGGGCCTATTTGTACTAAGAGGGAATACATATTACTATCTTTGAAAATTCAGGTTAGAAAAGGAAGAAAAATAAAGGTTTGCCTAAAATGCTGTTGCAGAAATCATGCATGAAAATGTTGTGATAATCTACCCACCCTTATGTCACTCGAAACTTGTTTGTGAATATTTGTTTACCATGAAACACAAAAGGAGTTATTATAAAATGTTGGTAACACTTTACAATAAGGTTCCATTCATTAACATTAGTTAATGCTTTAAGTATCATGAACAAACAATTAACAATGTATTTTTTACAGCATTAAATCTTTCTTAAAGTTAGTTAATACAAATACAACTGTTCAATGTTAGTTCATGTTAGTTCATAGTGCATTAACTAATGTTAACATATACAACTTATCATTTAAAAAAAAAAAGATTAGTATATGTTTTAATTAACATTAACTAAGATTAATGAATGCTGTGAAAGTATTGGTCATTGTTAGTTCATGTGAACTTAAATAATGTTGTTAACTTAAGGTTAACAAATGGAACCTTACTGTAACGTATTTAGTTATTATTTAATACTGCCTTTATATATTATTTAATATTCAAAGATTTTTTTACATTTATTTTTCAATTATATAAATATATCTTTACATTTAAAAATATAAAAATATTTGTACATATTTTCATTAAAATATTTATTATTATATAAAACAACCTACATTTTAATGAAATACAATAACATTTCAAATAATAATACTTCTTAATTATATAAAGATATAGTTTATTTTAGTGTTGTATAACAAATTCATTGTTACACCACACTAATCTCAATAAAAGAAGCCTTGTCCAGTGCTTCTTTAAGTCCTCTCAAAATAAAGTGTTACCTATAAGCCTTGCAATGTTGGCATCAGCATCTGTCAAGGCTTTGGCACAGGCAACATGGCTCCCTATGCACGCCTCATGAAGAGGGCTAATGTGGTCTGTTTTCAGCACATTGAGGCTGTGGCCCTGTGGAGAGATTAAGAGAAATGAGTATTGCATTTATACATGTATGTGCACGATTCTTCTAATCCAGATGGGGGCAGCAAAGCCCTTTTACTATCAGGGATGATGGGGTTGCAGCATTCTCACCTACATTATATGTGTATTATATTTCTAAGCCAGCAGAGAGCATATGACTAGATTAGACAAATAATTAAAACAGTAAATTATCCTTATAAATTTCCTCTCTTACTGTTTAACCACAGGTTATCTGAATGGGCCTGTATTTCACATGTACCCTTTTCTACCAGTAGAGGATTCTGCATGGAGATCACCTGAGCAATGAGAGTCTTGAGGGCCAGCAGGCTTCCTTGGCTGGCAGCATCATGAATAGAAGAGCGATCAGCCCAAGACCCTGGAGAAGAGCAAAAAAGTGGTTCGCTAAAGAGGAAATGCAAGGATTTTAAGTTGTAAAGCCCATCTGTAATAAGATCCACATAACATCATGGGGTCCAAAAGTCTGAGACCACATTGAAAAGCTTTTTATTATTATTTAAACCTGGAAATTAAAAGCTTTAGTTAAAAAACAAGTTTAAAAAAATTATGAACTATTTAAGATGTTGCACTCTTTCCAGATCACTAAACAAATGTAACCCGTTTCGACATGTCAATGCTAACTAGCATGTCAGCTCGAGTGCATGCTATCATTGAAGCAAAAGCAGGACATAACAAATTTGAATTCTGAAAATCTTTTTCTAACATTCTGCCATTTTTTAAATCAGTCTGTTATGCTGATAATTGTAATGAGATCATTTATATTAAATAAGATCAATTCAAAATTTCCACTAATTGTCTCAGACTTTTTGACCCCATTGTCAATATCTAGAATAACTTCTGATGCATTCATATGTCATCATTGTCGTCACCTCCCTTCATCACTCACTCAACTATAGTATCGCATACACTGTTGTAACTGAGACCTAGTTGTCTTTCCATCGACCTCTTTTTCTGCAATCAAGGAAAAGCCATTATACTTCTTGCTAATCTGTTTCATGTTTTTGAGGCAACCACTTTCTCAAGCATCCTTAAGTTTTTAATTCAGAAACATAAACACAACCAACTCTCTCTTGTCACAGCCTTGACCCTTTCATAAATCTTTAACTTCTGATTTTCCTTCTTTTGGTACACATTCAAGAACAAAGCTCACTTTTGAACTCAGGATCTTGCAAGTCAGTCCACAGACACATGCCAGATATCAAAGCACCAACCTTGGCTGGTTAACCAGCTCAGCAAGACTTCCACTTTGACAGAGCTTGTGTCCCTTCAGGAAAATGTTTGCTCCTTCTATAATTATCTTCAAAAAGTCACTGAAGCTGTTTTTATCCGTGGTGCCCTACTTAAGTTGCTTGGTAAATGGCAATGACTATGGCAATCTCCTGTGACTATCCCTCGCCTCTGTTCCTCTCCCCAATCACAAACTCAGAGAAGTTTTTGGAGATGCTCTGTGAGACAACTTGTTTATACCAAAAGCCCTCGCTGCTGTTTATGCATCCCGGTTGCTCTACTCAGAATCCTACAGACAACCGTCTGGCTGCACAAACGCTTGCTAAACTGAAGATTACTGCACTTCTTTTGCAGTCAAAGTATGGGGGAGAGAGGAGGCAGAATCAGATAGCATGGCTTCGATTCTGCATATTTATACAACATTGTAAATAGCAGCCTGGCAGCCATATCTGAGCTTTGCGTCATATACATGTTTGCAGACTCCTTAATCCCTCCCTGTGTATGATGACGCACAGGGTCTGGGGGACTGTGGTCATGTGATCTTATGAAGCAAAGCACACAAATATGAATCATGAGAGCTTGTTTTGAACAGCTAGAACTGAAGTGTTTGAAAGCTTTTAAAAAACATATAACCTGCCGGAGCTGTTGTATCATTTGGTTGTGTTAAATTAATCAAAGTAATTCAAATTATTGTGCTCTGTTATTTATTCCATGTCACACACTCAGTACATGTAAATTACATCATCCCTTCCATTGGGAATGCACCTAGCTTTATACAAACTCTTACTGCCCTCTATTGGACTAGATGGCATCAATACTCATTACATCCCTTTCCTTTAAATGTTAAGAAATAAGGAAAATCACCAAGATCTTTTAACACACATCACCAAATGTGCATAATTCCATAACATAACAATGAGTGGACAAGAATTCAATAACATCACAACAAGTAGAAAACACAATTCATATACTAACAGTCTACCCAATTTCATCACATCCAACCATGACAGATTTTTTATTGTCCCTCTATTTACAAGTCCATTCTAACAGGGGGTTTTCGAGCCCTAATAGACCTGCGTAACACTGGAACTTCAGTCACTGGTTTAGATAGAGAAGGTTCAGGAGATGGCATTTCATGAGGTTCAGAGGACTGCTGTTCAAAAGACTGTGTTTCAGGAAATTGCAGTTCAGTGGTTGGTACTTCATAAGGGTGCAATTCAGTATCTAATGATTCTGTGAAAGTCTCTTGAGTCTTAAGCAAACTCCTTCGATTTCTCCTTAGAATATGTCCATCTTCAGTCTGAACAAGCTTTTTTCTTCCTCTTCAGTTCTCTCCACATCTCTTTCTGCAAGAGGTTTCAGGCTCTGAGCTGCCTTATCATGGTACACTTTTTGCTTCCAATTCAAAAGCTGCATGTGTTTCCACAACTGGCTCTTTTTTTTTTTTTCTTTTAGATGCCACTTTTGGCAGGGTGTCACGCAGCTTTCGATTCATAAGGAGTTCGGCAGGAGATAATCCACAACCCAGAGGAGAAGAACAATAACTTAACAAGACCAGATATGGATCCAAGTTACTCAGCTCCTTATTTCAAGAGTCTTTTTACAATCTGAACACCCTTCTCTGACTTCCTATTAGCCATCGGGTAAAGAGGACTCGCATTAGTGTGTTTAAACATAATGTTCTGCAAAAAGATGAAATTCTCGACTACTATACTGTGGGCCATTATCACTTTGCACAATCTGTGGTATTCTGTGCCTTGCAAACATGCTTTTTATGTGATGAATCACATCAGTTGCCGTGGTATGACGAAGTTGTGCAATTTCAGGATCATTTTAGTAATCGATTACAAGCAAAAAGTCCTTACAGTTCACATGAAAAAGACTGGTTCCAACCTTTTGCTATGGCTCCACAGGTACATCAGATATCAACATTGGTTCTTTGGGTTGCTTGTAATGGTGTCTGAGACAGGTGTCACACTTACTGATTAATGCCTCAATGTTGAGATTAATCCCAGGCCAATAAATGGCTTGCCTTGCACTTCTTTTGCATTTTTCAATGCCCAAGTGCCCCTCATGTATTTGGCGAAGCATGTCCTGGCGCATTGATCCTGGAATAACAATTCTATTTAGTCTCAACAGCAATCCATTGACCACACTCAACTCTGCCCGAATGGGAAAATACTGTGGACACTTGCCTTTTGTCCATCCTAGCTGAAAATTGATCATTACTTACTGCAGTACATCATCTTTAGCGGTTTCTTCTGCTATCAGTTTCAACATCTCATCTGAGACTAGTAGAGATGCAACAATCATGTTTACATGTCTTTCAACTTCCTTTGAGATGTCAGAATGTGGAGGGTACAGGGGCTCTAGACAAAGTATCTGCAACAATGAGATATTTACCAGGTGTATACAGTAAATTAATATCATACCTTTGCAGGTATGGTATGATATGACCAGGATGGCGCCGCAGATGGCAGCCACGGTTTGGAGTGCTCCAATTTTTTTTTTTTTTTTTTTTTTTTTTGGTCCTGTGTTTAGCAATCTTTTCCCAGTCAGTTTTACCAGGGATGAACTGCTGAACATTTGGCAGCACATACCAGACAATCTTTTCCCGTTTTTTTAATTTTTTATTATTATTAAAAAAAATTATTGATTCCATTCAACAAATTAAATAACAGACATAACAGAAAATGCGGAATCAAATTATATAAAATTAAACCCTTCCCCCCGAACATTTTTTGACAATATTTTAACGTCTAGCTAGATTAGGGAAATTGGACAGTAACTCTTACACTCGCTTGGATCTTTGTCCTTTTTAAGAATCAGACTGATCCGGGCTTGTATCATGGTTGGCGGAAGCTTTCCATTCTTTAATGAGTCCGTATAAACTTAGGGTCTGTATAGGGTTGCAACGTATGAGATTTTCACGGTACGATAACCGTCTCAGAAAATATCATGGTTTCACGGTATCACGGTATACGGTATTACACGATTATTATTATCACTTACTATGACCCTTAAAGGAGTGAAAACAGAAATATTTTTTGTTTTTTTTTTTGGTTGTTTTTTTTTTTTTTGGTTGTTTTTTTTTTTTGGTTGAACAAACACTTTATTATAATTGAAATTGAAACCATTTTTTTTAATGGAAGTATGTGTAAAAAAAAGTCTCCCTTTTGAAAATAAATAGAATAAATAAGAAAGCTAACAGAATTATAATAATAAACCAAGTTATAAACATGATGAAAAAATGGCATGTAACTATAACATGTTATATAATTAAAGCATGTTAGTTTACATGTTAGCATAGCATGTTAAATTAACTACTAAATAAAAAATAACATCAGCTGTGTGAGCTTTTAAAGTAATGTCCTATGATTATTAATAATTAACATATACTGTAGGTGCGCGACAGCACAGCCAGACTGCTCCTCTCTGTACCTTTATCTCAGTGATTCTCAACTGGTTTTGCTTCAGGACCCAGATTTTACATTGGAAATCAAGTGGTGACCCACCATAGTAAAAACGTAACCTGTATTTAATGTATCCTGGGTTACATTTCCTTTTATGTTGCATAGATTTGTTCATGGTTTTCAAGTACAAGGCCATGCATCAAGTGACATTATTATTGTTGATGTCAACAACAAAAGCGAATGGAAGTTTTCTCTCCCCCCTTTTAAAAAATTGAAGAGCATATTTACTTTTATGAGCCCATTATTATCCCGTTTGTGTCCTACTTTCAAACATAATTCAAACAGAACATACAAATTACACAGGAGGAAAGGCTCCTCATAACCACGGTTAGGTCAGTGTAGCTAGTCTTAAATAATAGTAATAATAATAACAAATTATAGTATTTATGAAAAAAATAAATACTAGCTGAAACACATCTTGAAACTTTAACTACAACTGCCACTGTTGATATAATGAGGTCTAATGTATTCTACCTTTAGATTACTTCATAAGAAACTATAACATTTTGAGAGATTCTCGTCTGGTTGCATTTTTTTTCTCAATACCGTAGATAAGCAAATGTACATAGTATGATAACCGCCAATTTTCATACCGTGGTATACCGTGAAACCGGTATACCGCTGCAACCCTAGTTCTGTAGCATAAGATATAAAAAACTCAGCGGGAAAGCCATCTGGCCCCGGAGCCTTGCCTGTAGGCAAGGCCTTAATTACCTCGCCAAGCTCCACCAAGGTTATTTCAGAATCAAGAGAATTTGTTTTTGCTCAGTCGTCAGTTTAGGAAGTTCTAATGGTTCCACAAAGTTTCTAATATCCTCTTCAGTAGACAAAGACGTGGAACTATAGAGATCAAGACAGAATTTTTTAAAAGCATTATTTATATCAATGGCTGAGGTTAATATTTCACCACCAGCAGAGTTCACTGAGGGAGTGGTAGAAAAAGACTCTCTCTGTTTTATACATCTAGCCAGAAGTTTTCCTGCCTTGTCCCCCGACTGAAAGTATGACTGTCTTGCCCTGAACAGCCCAAAATCCACCTTACGTGACAAAATAGTATTATGTTTGTATTTCAATTGGGTCAATTCTCTGAGGCCATTAGATGACATTCGGCACTTCAGTTCTGCCTCGGCACTTTAATATTCCCTTCCAATTTCACGAGTTCTTGTGCTTTGGACTTTTTGGTGAATGAGGCATACTGTATGATCCGGCCCCTAAGAACCACCTTAAGTGCCTTCCAAGCTATGCCCACAGAGGATTCTGAGGACCAGTTGGTCTCCGTATAGACAATGATTTCAGTCTTTAGCATTTGTTGGAATTCAGGATTTTGCAAAAGGGATACATTACAACTATATGATTTCTTTTTCTCCGTATGTGGCAACATCTCTAAACACACCAGGGCATGATCTGAGACTAAAATGTTTCCAATTGAGCAATCAACAACAGATGAAATGAAGGACTTAGATATATATATATATATATATATATATAAAATAAATAAATAAATAAATAAAAATCTATTCTAAAGTAAATCTTATGGACTGATGAAAAAAATTTATAGTCCCTACCAGATGGGTTCAAAAGATGGACCAAGACCAAGATTTTTACACATCCTGTGAAGCGTCAATGTTGCTATAAGGGGCTTGCACACTTTTGCTTCACTATGATCAAGGACTGAGTTCATCAAAAGATTAAAGACTCCTCCTAATATTATATCATGAGGGGTGCCAGCAGCTTGCAACATCCCTTCAAGATCTATAAAAAAGCCCTGATCATCCACGTTAGGTGCATAAATATTAGCCAAAATAAGACTTTGCCCCTAAATTTCAGCTAAAACAATAATGACTCTTCCTAATTTATCTTTACTCTGTTTGAGACATTTGAATTGTAGATGTTTACTTATCAGTGTAATGACTCCCCTGCTCTTACTCGAGCCAGCCCTATAAAAAAAATGCCCACCCCATATCTTTCCAAATTTTTCCGCTTCCTGCGGAGAAAGGTGCATTTCTTGAAGAAACATTGTATCATATTTCTTATGCTTAAGAAGAGAAATAACCTTCCTTCTTTTTATGGGGTACCCAAACCCATTCACATTCCATGCAGAGAGAGACAATCCACTCATATTAACATTTAACCTTTTGACTTATAAAAAATAATAAATTGTGTGTCAAAAACAAGATTATAAAGACCACATTCCAACATTGGTGCGACCATTAAAACCTGAACATCCCCCAGAACAAAAAAAAAAAAAACAGAAAAAAGAAAAACGTGTATATTAACCCCACGCACGACAACGCCAACAGGCGTCCATCCCTCCAAACTCAAACAGTCCATGTACACCTACGAGGACCCCCGCGACAACTTTGCCGTCGGATTGCTCAAGTCCAGTGTTTCTATACAAATTTTGTGAGACAGAATTTCACAGCAAAAGATAATCTATAAAACAAACTCCAGCCAATAGGTGGAACAAACTCAAAGTGCATGTAGATTCATCCACAAAACTGTCCCGAGGTGTGCCACTCTGCAAAATAAACTCCAGCCGCTAAGTGGAACCAGCACAAAAAAAAAAAAAAAACGATGATTGTGGACCAACATTGACCCCCTCACCATTCTAAAGAGCACTGTGGCAGCAGTGGAGTCATTCAGGTTCCTGGCCACTACCATCTCACAGGACCTGAAGTGGGAGACCCACATTGACTCCACGTTCAACCTGCCACAGGTGCTGCTGATACAGTTCTACTCAGCAGTCATTGTCCTCTGCACTTTAGTAACTGTCTGGTTTGGTGCAGCTACGAAATCGGATATCAGAAGACTACAAAGGACAGTTAGGACTGCTGAGAGGATTATTGGTTGCCCCCTGCCCTCCCTTCAAGAACTGTACACTTCCAGAATGAGTAAAAAGGCTGGAAAAATCACTCTGGACCCTGCTCACCCTGCCCACTACCTTTTTGAACTGTTGCCATCTGGCAGGTGCTACAGAGGACTGAGCAACAGAACCTTCAGGCACAGGAACAGTTTTTCCCTCAGGCTATCCATCTCCTGGACAGTTAAAACTGCCCCATTGAGCAATAATTATATGCAATATGAAGCATAAGTCTATTTATATTTATCCAACTCTGATTCTGATACAATGGATTCGAGGTGACATATCATTCAGGTTTTTTTGAAAAATGGAGATTAATGGTTTGTGATCTGTATCTGCTGTAAAGGTAGGTAATCCATTGATTTATCCATGAAATTTATCACATCCGAACAACAAACCCAAGGTTTCTTTTTCAATTTGAGTGTAGCGTTTTTCTGTCTCTGTCATGGAGCGAGAAGCATATGCTACTGGTTTCCAGGTTCAATAGTAAGCATCTCCTTCAACATTTTCCATTCCTGATTATATACGGCAGTCCACACAAAGTCTTTGTCCTTTTGTATTAACCTTCGTATTAACAAACTTGCCAAGGATATTTACCATGCCCAGGGCACGTAACACCTCCATCTTGTCAGTAGGTGGAGGCCTATCAAGGAGGGCCTGTATTTACAGTGATCTGGCTCTACTACTACAGAAAGCTTATCACCTAAAAAGGTAATCTCTGTTGCCCCAAACTGACACTTTTCCTTATTTAGCTTAAGTCCATTCACTCAAATTCTTTTCAGTAGTTTCATCAGTCTCTGATCGTGTTGCTGAAGTGAGGATCCCCACACAACAAGATCATCAATATATATACGAACTCCCTCTAAACCTTCAATAATGGTGCGATGAAAAAATCTCTGGGGCTGACATAATTACAAATGGAAGCCTAAGAAAACAATATCTTCCAAAAGGTGTATTGAATGTACAGTATTAGCTACTTTCAGAATCCAATCTGATCTGACAGAAACTATGTGAAGCGTCTAATTTGCTAAATAACTTGGCACCTGACATTTCACTAGTGATCTCCTCACGTGTGGGAATCTGATAGTGCTCTCATTTGATGTTATCATTAAGGTCTTTGGGGTCTAAACATTAAGTCAACATTGGGTTTTTTAACACAAGTAATGAAGTTCACTCTGTAGGTTGTTCTGTCCATTGTATAACTCCTAACTGTGTCATTCAATCCAGTTCTTTTTTAAAACTGGCTCCCAGGTGTGCTGGTACTCGCCAGGGAGCATGCACAACTGGCTTAGCAGCTTCTTTCAACTGTATTTTATAGCTGAATGGCAAAGTTCCTTGACTAGTAAAAATATCTGAAAATTGTTTCAAAATGTCAGGTACTTTGTCACAACCCATCTGTAGATACACATTTTTCTCATTTATTTGATAGACTCTCTTGACCAGCTTAAGTCCTTTATAAGCCCTGTCTCCTAAGAGATACTCATGTTTATTGGGAACTACAACAAACATCAGATTCTGAGTCTTTCCTTTTACTTGAACCTTCAACCGACACACTCCATGTGTCTCAATCGGTTGTCTGTTGTAGGCTTTGAGTGGGACTATACGTCTTCGAATTAAAGGTCTCTCTTTTAACGTTTTCACATCCTTGATGCTAATTAAGTTAGCCTTTGCCCCAGTATCCAATTTGAAAGGCACAATATTCCCATTAACAACTAGAGGAGCAATCCACTTATCAAAATCTTCTACCTGTGCATATTTTACCTCTTGTTGTGACACCATCTGAACATAAAATTAATCACTCAACGTGTCACTGTTATTTGTGTCATCCACTACATGCACTCTGTTTTCCCATTTTTTTTTTTTTTTCTTGAAAACACATTTTTGCATAATGATTCGGGCCTCTACAACTGGAGCATTTTTTACCAAAGGCTGGGCACTGTCTGGGCTTATGTTTGTCTCCACAATGTTTGCAGTAGAATGCTTCTGTTTCTGTGTATTTCTTTGATCGGAGCGTCGCTTTTCCATGAATGAAATAACATCTACTTCAGTGTTAAGAGAGGCCATCACAGGAACACAGGTGTTGTATCGGACTGTGTTCCCCATCGGAATCTGTTTCCCACTAGCCCCGATAGGGTATGGGGTTAAGGTAGGTTTGGGTAGGGAAGGGAAGGGTTAGGCTTAGGTTTGTGCATGTGGGAACACATTCCGACAGCGGAGAATGTTACCGTCAGATACTGTTTCCCCCATACGGATCTGCTCGGGGGAAACATCCCGACGGGGAAACAGATTTTGACATAACACCGGCAACGTCATCAAACTTCAGCACTTGCTGTCTCGCTAATTCACTGGACTGACCCAATTTTACAGCATTGTCTAATGTAAGTTTGGGTTCTCTTAACTGTCTTTCTCAGAGTTTCTTATCACATATGCCAAACACAATCTGATCCCGCATCATTGATTCTCGCAATTCATTAAAATTACAAGTTTTAGCTTTGATCTTAAGATCTGTTAGTTTAATTAATATGTTTAATTTGATAAGTTTCTTCTTATCCGCCTCTTCAGCCAAAGTAAACGTGTTATACACTTCCACTGCGTCTGCTCCTGCAATAGTAAGTAGCATGGCAATCTTTCTTTCATCAGTAGCATCCACCCGACCAATAGCTGCAACAGCTCAAACTGCTGTTTGAAACTCCTCCAGTCAATTTCAATAAACCTGGTGGTTTAATTGCATCCATTGTTTGAAGAACCCCACTCCTGGTACCATGTATAATTTGGTTGTGTAAATAAATCAAAGTAATTCAAATTATTGTGCTCTGTTATTTATTACATGTCACACGCTCAGCACATGTAAATTACATCATCCCTTCCATTGAGAATGCACCTAGCTTTATACAAACTCTTACTGCCCTCTACTGGACTAGATGCCATCAATACTCATTACAGTTGTTGCTCAGCGGACTGTGCACATAATCACGAAATCAAATAGTTATGAAATATAGGGTAGGATCTGTTGGAACATGGGGAGCCAGGTTTGAGTACAGTTAAGGTCATGTCACATGCTACTTTCAAGCTATATATATATATATATAATTTTTATTATTATTATTATTATTGCATGAATGATGGCTGCTATATGTAAATAAATCCAACCACATTGCAATAAAAGCATTGTGCAATAATAGTGTTGTCCATGCTCTAAATATATCCATGCTATAGGAACATGCTTGCAATAGGAAATTAAATCCACATTCATGCTGTCCAAATGCTCTACTTACTATACCCTTGACCATTACCATAAAACTCAGTTGAAATCCGGGCAGCCTCTTTTCGGTTGCCCTTGATGATGTAGAAATGTGTGAGTAAATTAATGGTAATTCTAACGAAAAGTTTGAAGCAGAAGAGGGCCAGGATGGTGAGGTAAACATCGGACAGCTGTGCTGCAAATGGCCTGTATTTCTGTCATGGCTGTGTTATGAATGTTTTGTGGCAGGATATGCATGCAGACTGCTCTGTTGATCTTTGAGCTCTGTATGCCACCCCAACAGCACCCCCAATGCACCTAGGTCCTTACTGCAGCTCAAAAGAGGTTTGGGAGATCAGTTGAATGCATTAATAACAGGTGCTAGACTGAGATTTCTAACATTTGTTAGAACATACAATTTTATATAATTAAGTTACTGTTAAATATCAATACAATATATCAATACAAACAAAGTCATGTAGATCTCAAGCATACATTTACTCTTAGTGTTTATGTATCCAATTAAACAATTTGTGAGTTTGAGAAACTGATAGATGGGCAGTTGACATTAAAGACTTTGGTTTGGTTGGACACCAAATAACAACATGAAATGATCCATAAACATGAAATTATTCATTCAAACTATGTGTGTTTTATTATTTATACTAATGTATGTATTTATTATTAGGCTATTATTATTACTACAACTACTACTATTACTATTATTATTTATATTTCAAATGTCCTGGAAATTGTCCTGGGGTGTGACTCATCATGAACTGTGAAATACAGAAAAGCATGGATATCAAAATGATCAGCATGAATGTAAATGCTATTTAAATGTATTTTTAAAAAAAATGTATAACAATTATTGTGCATGCCATTTCCATAACTTCATTAAATGAGAGACCACATTTGTTTGTCAAACCACAGAACCACTGAAATGACTTAGTGAAGATAAAAAGTTTATCAAAAGTGGTGACTAACATAAATGACATGATCAATTGCAACAACTAAAAATATGCACTTTCCCCTCATATAAATAAATTGCAACCTAAAATCTTGAATGATGTCTACCACCCATATGTAAATGTAAAAAAAGATAAGAAAAAAAAATACTTGTTATATTTTAATAAAACGCAGGACTGACGGACAAAGGGTATAATTTCGTATCGTCTTCGATCTGTCCTGCAAATAGTTTATGTAACCCAAACAGACTGGCAAATTTGCAAACCACTTTTATTATGTTCTAATGCAACTTTTCTCAATCCAACCACACTCTGACTGTTTTGTGTATAAATGTGTATATGTTTGTATACTGTTGTATAAAGGACCTCTAAAATATAGCGTATACTTTTTAGTTGCTTAAAAAAAAGTTTCCAATGCAACCCTGTAACGTTTGGATTTCATTTCACGCATGCGCAGATTTGAATCATCAGGCGGGTTCTCTTTGCTCACGCGAGAACCAATACCGAGACTAGTTCCACTGTTCGATTTGTTCACTTGTTCTCTCAAAAACAGGTAAATACAGATCACAGTGATTGAGGGTCCAGGATGCACACTAAATGGAGAGAAGATGCGTGCAAGTGTTCAAAAGAGACAGAAATTTTTAGATGTACTTGGAAATTCATCAAGAGTAAGTGCATGTCAGTTCAGCTGAGCAGACTGCAGTCCTCTTATACAAAGCCAGTGTACTAATTCTTTAAAAATGTCTTTTGGATATGAACGTTTACCCTTTTAAAAAAGTGTTGTATCTCTTTTAGTTAGATGCCAGTACCAGAAGCTCTTTCCAGAGTTTTATGGGCTGTGTGTTCACAGGAGTGGAGACACTGGGGAAAGAGATGTTCATGTATTTCGGCTTCAGAGCTTTGAGGTGTGTGTACAACGCAAATCAATTAAATCAGAGTAGATTTAATGAGTCATTGACTTTGTGCTTTCTGTTTTAAATGATCGTTTTGGGTAGTGATTTGTAGGAAGTCATACACCTAATGTAAGTTTCTTTCCATATCACAACTGATTGAATTTTGCTGGCTTGCTTCCCAGGGCCCTGTTTAGATATGAAAATATATTATAAAGGGAGCCGAAGCATTCGAGTCATGAAATAATGTTCTTATTAAATTGACTTTGCTTTTAAAAAAACAATTTGGGAAATGGTAACTGTCAGTATATGAGTTAAGGATGTCAATGTAATACAGTTGTGCTCAAAAGTTTGCATACCCTGGCAGAAACTGAAATTTTGGCATTGATTTTGAAAATATGACTGATCATGCAAAAAAAAAAAAAAAAAAAAAAAACTGTCTTTTATTTAAGGATAGTGATCATATGAATCCATTTATTATCACATAGTTGTTTGGCTCCTTTTTAAATCATAATGATAACAGAAATCACCCAAATGGCCCTGATCAAAAGTTTACATACCCTTGAATGTTTGGCCTTGTTACAGACACACAAGGTGACACACACAGGTTTAAATGGCAATTAAAGGTTAATTTCCCACACCTGTGGCTTTTAAAATTGCAATTAGTATCTGTGTATAAATAGTCAGTGAGTTTGTTTGCTCTCACGTGGATGCACTGCGCAGGCTAGATACTGAGCCATGGGGAGCAGAAAAGAACTGTCAAAAGACCTGCATAACAATGTAACGGAACTTTATAAAGATGGAAAAGGATATAAAAAGATATCCAGAGCCTTGAAAATGCCAGTCAGTACTGTGCAATCACTTATTAAGAAGTGGAAAATTCGGGGATCTCTTGATACCAAGCCAAGATCAGGTAGACCAAGAAAGATTTCAGCCACAACTGCCAGAAGAATCGTTTGGGAAGAAAAACCCACAGGTAACCTCAGGAGAAATACAGGCTCCTCTGGAAAAAGACGGTGTGATTGTTTCAAGGAGCACAACACGACGATACTAAAACAGAAATGAGCCTTATGGTCGAGTTGCAAATGCCACAAAAAAGCCCTGTTACAATATGCCCGACAACACCTTGACACGCCTCAAAGCTTCTGGCACACTGTTATTTGGAGTGACGAGACCAAAATAGAGCTTTATGGTCACAACCATAAGTGCTATGTTTGGAGAGGGGTCAACAAGGCCAATAGTGAAAAGAATACCATCCCCACTGTGAAGCATGGTGGTGGCTCACTGATGTTTTGGGGGTGTGTGAGCGCTAAAGGCACGGGGAATCTTGTGGAAATTGATGGCAAGATGAATGCAGCATGTTATCAGAAAATACTGGCTGACAATTTGCATTCTTCTGCACGAAAGCTGCACATGGAAAGCTGCTTTCCAGCACAACAGTGACCCTAAGCACAAGGCCAGGTTGACCCTTCAGTGGTTACAGCAGAAAAAGGTGAAGGTTCTGGAGTGGCCATCACAGTCTCCTGACCTTAATATCATCGAGCCACTCTGGGGAGATCTCAAACGTGCAGTTCATGCAAGACGACCAAAGACTTTGCATGACCTGGAGGCATTTTGCCAAGACGAATGGGCAGCTATACCACCTGCAAGAATTTGGGGCCTCATAGACAACTATTACAAAAGATTGCACACTGTCATTGATGCTAAAGGGGGCAATACACAGTATTAAGAACTAAGGGTATGCAGACTTCTGAACAGGGGTCATTTCATTTTTTTCTTTGTTGCCATGTTTTGTTTTATGATTGTGCCATTCTGTTATAACCTACAGTTGAATATGAATCCCATAAGAAATAAAAGAAATGTGTTTTGCCTGCTCACTCATGTTTTCTTTAAAAATGGTACATATATTACCAAAGGTATGCAAACTTTTGAGCACAGCTGTATGTTAGAGTAGAATAGATTTATAACTCCCACAGTCATGGAAAACCTCATGGAAAAATCAGAAGTTAGATACAAGACTTCTAAATGAATAAAGCCAGAGGTTATTTGCACTAAGTATTAATAGCAACAGATGCTATTTGCACTACTGATTAGCATACAGTATAGAGGTATCATGACAGCGTGTTTGTCCCACAGGCACCCTACACCAACCCCTAACCTTCCCTTACAAAAATTAACAATGGTTTTACTACAGTAACCATCATATCAAAATTGTATTTTGTAGTAAAAACATAGTAACCACAAAATTAAATATGGTTACTATATTAACACCATCTTACTGTAGTAACATCATGGATAATTGCATTAAAACCATGGCTTCTGCCAAAGGACATTGCTACTACAATATTACTATAGTAAAACCATGGTTAATTTTATTGAATCAAACCTTTCTCTCAACTCCTCGACCTCAACCTTTCAAACTTTTATTTATTTTTATGTATTATTATAAGTAGTAATAAAGGAAATAATAGGGGGACAAAAGGCAGATTTGAACCAGGGTCATCTGCACGAAAAAAGCACATCCACACTTTCATTACCCCCACGCCACTGCAGTGACACAAGAGGGTGTGGTCTTGAATTTGCTATTTGCTAAAGTTTCCTATGAGACACAAAATTATCTTCAGGGGTTTAAATCTATGAATTCTAAGGGTTGGTACCTGAAATACCAGTTGAAATCCACCGCTGATATCTCAACAAAATGATTTGTAAAAATACTTATCCAGTTATTCAGCAGACAAAAACTGTGTGAACCCTGATAACTGCAATGGAAATTTGTGTCGTTTTAGATTGCACTTTGGTATGAATGGTTCCTTGAAAATAAATCCTGTGGAGAGGAAAGATCTGAAGGGAAAACCACCAGCTCTGGTTGTTCAACTTTCCAGTGATGTTGTCTGCTTTTTTGACACAACTGTTGAAATCAGGTAAAATGTCTTCTACTAATAAATATAATTCTAACATAGTTGTTCCATATAAAACTTCAGTTCCATAAGGATTTTGGTATAAGGATTACATTTAATGCTAAATTAAATTGCACAAAAGTGATTCTTCATTTAAAGCCCTTCACAGTCAAGCATTTTATACTGATGTACATCTGGTAGGCAGCTTATTAAGTATAACTCTTAAGAAGGCAACTTCCCTACTGCAGCAACACTTTCTCTGCTGGATTAAATTCCAGACTCTCATAACTCAGCGTGATCCAGACAGCCTGAACACTTCATTTTACACTGAGCCTTCAAAGATTCAGACCCTTGAGGCAATAGTAATTCTGTTTGCTCCCTCTCAGACTCTCAGAAGACTGTGAGCAGAAAGTAAGAGCCATGGAGGTTCTTGATATCTGTTCATCCAAGTTTAGTTTCTCTCGGGAGGTGGAAGCTGTAAAGAGAGAGAATGGATAGAATGCTCTATTGGATCAGTCCGTCCTACCTGGTGTAGGAAACATAATTAAAAATGAAGCCCTCTTCGACAGTGGCCTTAACCGTGCTGTTAAGGTACGTTTCTTTTGTAAAGTCAAATATTTCTTTGTTGCAGTTGAATTATTTGGTTATCTTTTGCACCATATTTTAAATCTGTGATGCTTAGCTGGTTTTGCTTCAGAACCCAGACTTTACATTGGACATCAAGTGGTGTCCCAACACATGTAATAGTTTGTTTGAAATGCCAACAAAAATGGCCTTAAAATGAAACATTGAAATCAATATTTACCTGAAACTGCATAGGCCCAACAATATACAAAATTATTTCCAAATATAGGCTGAATAGGAAAATGTACAGTTTTGTAAATGCATAAACAACTGCAGAAGAGTGGTTTACTAGGGGCCATTCAGACTGAACGTGTTTTTGCGAAAAAACAAAAACATGCTAGTATAGACACAATGCTTAAAAAAAAATCTGGAGACGCGATTCTAAAATGTTTTTTTATTTTTTTATTTTACTTTTTAATCCTTACATGCCATCTAAAATATATGGTGTTCCTGCGCAAGATGCTGAAAAAGCAGCTGGACGTGGCACAGTAGTTGAAGACGTCTGTCTAGTAGTGCACGTATACATAGATAAACAATGGAAAAAGTGCACAGACAGACCAGAAACATGTTAGGTGTGGACGGCCCCATCACATGCTAAACACTGGGCCAAATACTGTATTAGAATTTGTTATATTTCCAAGTAATGTATGAGTTTGCAGTTGTACCAAAACACCGTAAAGTTTGACTTGATGCATGGCCTTTGAACGCAACAGCAAAAGATATGATTTTTCATAAAAGATGGCAGGCCTTTTGTTTGGCTATCGTAACTAAACATGATTATATGGTTAGTTGCATTTTATTATTTGCATTTAACATTGTTTTTCCCTGCTGTCCTCTACCCTACCATAATAGACCTGCAACTCAGTTTTGAGTTGCGGCCCACCAGTTGAAAACAGCTGGTTGAAATGATTTTTGGGTGTTTTTTTATATAATTAATTGTACTGTCCTTTCAAAGGTCAACCAGTTGACAAGTGAACAGGTCAATCATCTTGTGAAGATGACGCATGAATTCACCTTGCTGTTTTATAAGGTATGTTATTCCCCCTCCATTTCAAATACTCTCAAAACACTGGTAAACATAGTTAGAACCTGCTGGAACAATGTTTTGAGATTTTACTTCTGTCAGGCCTGTTACAATTTATTTTCTCTGTACCTTCCAAAACATTCAGTGTAGAAAGAATGGATCCCCACTCTACAAGCATTACAAGGTGTACAAACGTCCAAACTGTGGCCAGTGCAGTGGAACTGTCACTGTCTGTCGACTGGGAGAAAATGGTAGGATGACATACTTCTGTCAGCACTGTCAGACAGGTGATCCAAGCGAAGTCAACATCAAGTAAGCTGTATGTCCTCTCACACAGTTTCTTATTCATGCACACGCACACACTTACAGGCCAAGATCCGAGCACTCCATTCAGAACTTGTTGTCTTTTCACCTTGACAGTAAACTCCCAACTTGAAATGGTTTGATTGGATGTGCTTATCTGGGAGAAATGAGTAGCAACGATCATGTGGCCAAGAGAGAGGAAGTGGGTCTGTTCTCTTTGTACTCTAATAAATTCCCCAAGCAGCAAGTTGTGCGATGGTTGTATGAGCCCTAGACCGGAGGGTAAGTTTGGGACATAGAGAAAAAAATATATTCACTGATGCATCTCTATTTCTCAAACGATTCTTGATCAATTCACAAAATGATGATCAAACTTTTAAAATAATTTAATTCTGTTTATTTAAAAAAAGCATATGCAGGGGGTGCTGCAGCACCTACTTCCCGCAGCTATGTCCGTGCGCTGTTTGTGTGACTACAGCCGCGGTTACATGCTTAAGGCTGCGTGTACAGACTATAGAGCACTCCTATCTCGTGGTAAGCTGTGGTCATGAACATTTAAATGCGCTTCAAAATGCCCCCATTGACGCGAAATGACACAGCTGTTAATGTATTACGAGTGTGTAAACAGACGGGACGTGATATTATTGTAAATACAGCTGTTAACGTGTAATGTGATGCAGACAGGACAAAAATCTTAAAATATCCGATCTGTACCTTGTAGACCTGTTGCAGCTGTTATAAGTCTGTTGTTAATATTAATCAAGCAACAAAATCACTCACCGTCCTTGGCTAGATAACTTTAGTAGCTTTAAGCCATTACATTTCAATGACAGGTCTGCTTATCAGTCAAACTGTGAATGCATTGGTTCTGTATTAATGTTAATCGAATAATCGTGCAGTAAAGATTGTCAATATTTTAAGTGGTAATATTTGTATTAGATTACTTTTTAATGTTTTTATATCACTATTTTAATATTTAATTGCTGCTGTTACTGAATAACTTAAAGCACTGTTTACACTGTTCTTTATTTCATTACTCTGCTTTATTACTGGCTCTTGAATAATTACTTTAAAAACTTGAAGCAATGTTTTGGAGAAACACGTGAAGGCTAAATTGTTTTAATTTAATTTGTTAATATCTACATCAATAGTAGACTATTTTAAATAAAGAAGAATAAATAAGTTTAAATAAATGTAAATAAATGGATTAATTTATTGCTTTTCAAATGAAAAGAAATTAAGATCATCATTAGGTAAGGTTTGGCTTTATTGTTCTATTTTTGTTCATTCTTATAACAGCAACTTACTAATTTGTTGGGTTATGAACAAAGCTATGTGATTTATCTTCGGGCGCATGTGTGTCTTATTTTAAGGCTGGTGCTGTTAACATTTTTGTTGTTTTTCTCTCTACTATAAATTTACCTGTGCTTGCTTTTCAATTTGTCATATGGCTTCAGTATGTACAGTACAAGCAGCCTATGAATTTGAGTCATATGAAGCTGCTTTTCAATAGAGTATTTAGTGTGTAAATAGGCGCTTCAGTGTGATATTTGAGGATGGCCGCTGCAGCACGTTTTGATATTGTCAAGAATTAATTAAAATATTTGGGACTTGACTTGATGCTGTGACGTTATGAAGTAAGATTGGATGACTTCATCGGAACTTGCCATACCTTGGCTTTTGGTGAATTGAAGCCACTGGATATCAACCTCCGCGTTTCTATCATAGGAGAGAGCATAACTGTCAACAAGTGTGTTACGACAAAATTCACTGTTTGCCGATATCTTACAAATGAAAGTGGAGAGCCCAAAAGTGACACCGACCTGTTGCAAAATTGTCTGTGACTTCTCTTATAAAACATACATTTATTGTTGTAAACTCTACACATAGTTCATTGCAAAAGGATTGTTATGTTGAAAATTAGTGGAAAGGCAGTCAGTTCATTAAGTGATGAGCTCTTGTATCTCATAGACATCCATTCAAAAAGAACGGCCCCTTGTCTCCTCACCAGTGTACCGCCCATAGAATGTCTATGGGAGCTCCGGGTTATGCTATTTTAGGCTAAGCTCGTAGGCTCCACTAGAAGGACTCTGGTGCAAGTCAAGAAAATATAGGCGCTCAAGCCTAGCAGCTGTGCTGATGACGCAATTTGCGTTACACATACTGTGCGCGGAGTGATCCGCAACGCACACATCCGAAAGTATACTTTGGCCTTAAGCTTAAGGTCACTTTGATAAAGCATTTCATTTACACAGAACTAAAGCTGCAGAGCTGACTCTGATACTAGGTTATTATATCCACTTATTCTATTTCTGTTGGCAGATAAGAGCTGACATTTTAGTACGGTTTTCATGCACAGACTTTACACAGAATTTGGCAATGAGCCACCTTAACTCACCAAAGATTTGTGCCCCTATACTGTTGCTTCATCAAAATCCATCCAGAATTGCATGTTAGGTGCCTAAATATTAACAATACTTGTGTGAAAAGGGAAAATTTCCAAATGTCGGTCATTTTAACTGAACAGATGCCATCCATGCCTAACAACCTATACCCTTGAAATCACCTCTTCTCATTACCAAAAGAGTCCACAAAGCTGGAACATTCACCTTTGAGTCAAGACGTTATCCGCTACTCCTGCAACACTTTTAGCAAACCCCTGCTGGAAATAAAGATGAGTCGTAGGGCTGCATTTGGGACCACCACTCTTGTCCTAACCAACCTCTGTGCAAAACCTGACTCTCCCTTAAGTCCTGCCATTAACCAGACGAACACTCCAGAGACAGCGATGGGTCTGAGCGCACACAGCAACTGGCAGCAGAAGAGTCCCAGTAATGGTGTGACTGGGATGCAATTCAAAGGCAATGAGCCCTATAAGATAAAATCTCTAGCAAGCCACAGTCAGCCTAACAAGAGGATGAAATCCACGAATGGAGTGCTTTCTGGGGGAAGTGTGCAGAACATCTCCCCAAGGTGAGTGAGTGCATTAAGAGTTTAGGTTACAATAATAAATAAGTATGTGTATATTGTGGAGCTTGGACTATAACCAAATAATATCAGCTATTTTGATTTATTGTTAATTATGTTGGCTTGACGGGGCCTGGGTAGCTCAGTGGTAAAAGACGCTGGCTACCATCCCTGGAGTTCGCTAGTTCAAATCCCAGGGCATGCTGAGTGACTCCAGCCAGGTCTCCTAAGCAACCAAATTTGCCCGGTTGCTAGGGAGGATAGAGTCACATGAGGTAACCTCCTCGTCGTTGCTATAATGTGGTTCGTTCTTGTTGGGGCGTGCGGATGCTGTGGTGGATGGCGTGAAGCCTCCACACACGCTATGTCTCCGTGGCAACACGCTCAACAAGCCACACGATAAGATGCGCGGGTTGACGGTCTTAGATGCGGAGGCAGCTGGGATTCGTCCTCTGCCACCCAGATTGAGGTGAATCACTTGGGAATTGGGCATTCCAAAAAATAAAAAAATAATTATGTTGGCTTGACAAAGCCAATTTACTTTAGTTCAACAAATTTTGTTTAGGGGTTTTTCAAAAACCAGACTGATCTGGTATTTTTTTATCCGTCATACTTGTTTTCATTTCATAAATACTGAGGATAATATCAGGAGTGTGGCATCCTTTATAATGGCATGAACAGTAGCTACAGATCATGTATAATAGATTTTTGACTCAAGCGCGATTCTAGTTCAACAGGAGTTTTAGGGTGAAAACTCTACCTGTAATGATTTGCCGGTTACGTGTGGCTTGAAAAGGAAATGCAGTCTAGATGGAAAATTTGAAAAGTGTGTACAGTCATGTACAGACTTCCCTGAACTTCAGTGTCTGATATAAAGCACATCAGCTCAGTTAAAACAGGTTCTCCGTTGGAATAAGAGAATTCTGCTCTAACTGTCATGTTTGCACTAGGATTAAATGCAAGTATAATTGGCAGAAATGGTAAGCTGAGTTTTTTTCAAGCTTTCTTATTGTTCTTATACTTTTTGCATTTTATTATCATGCAGTAACTTATTGACATAACTGTAATAACGATTGATGTATGCAGTCATGAAATCAGAGACACTAAATACAAACAGATGTGTTCAAAAGAGAAGCATATACGATCAGGTGTGAATGGTGATGTGTTTGGAAATGGCGCCTGTCCACTTGTAGAGGTCGACAGATATTTCTGATTTACATATTAATCGAGGCCAATAGTTGCCGAAGGTGGTTTGATAATTAATTTGGTTATAACTAATTGCTGCACTGGAGAATGGTTAGAACAATGTTCCAAAGTCAAGAATGTAAACGTCTTACCTTTCCTCTTAATTTGCAAAAAATGCAATGACATGTTAAAAAGTTCTATTTTCAATTATTAAAAGTTTTAAGAATTAAATGATTATACACCATTTTGATGATGAAATTAAATTAAACTATAGCATGTTCTGGAAAATAATAATTATTAAAATAATTATTAAATTAATAAAAATAACTAAACTTATGTGTCAATAGCACATTATCATATTTGCATATTTTTGCTGTGGTATCAAAATTGGTAACGAGATCTGTGAAATTTGGTACCGGTAAAAAAAAACGGTATCGGTGTGGACTACTGAAAATTTGGTACCGTGACAACACCAGTTTCTAAGTAGATTAACAAGTTAATTATCAGTAATACATCAATTTCAGGTTAATGGTAACCATATGTGAAAATGCTGGCTGAGTTTTTGCTTTTGCTCAGCCGTTCTCTTTCATCAGAAGATCATGCACAAGCACAGTTTATCGCATGAATGTGCCCAGGAGCAGTTTTATAGTTTTCCGTTTTATAGTTTTGTTTGGTTTTTCAAACTTTTCTCTATTCTGACAAAATAATCTTCTGTCCAAACTTCCTTTCCTGTATTCAAAGGATCATGGTAAAATATTTAAATCTGAAATATAAATTTGATGGTCATGAGAGGGCACATTGATACTATATATAAAATATACAGTGACATTTTAAAATTATATTTAAAAAGACAAGACTTGAGTTTCATTCATTTCAGTTGGCAAAGGCTTTGAAGCCTGTGTGGGAGAAATGTATTGAAGGATCGCCATGGAAAGCGATACTTACTAAAGCTCAGCACTATTTTACATTGAGTGGACAGTTTTCATTCATATTATAGATTTTAAAAACTATCAGGTGATTAATTAGCTGTCTGCCTGTTTCCTCTTCTTACTTATCGTATCGGCAAAACCCACTATCGGTCGACCTCTATCCACTTGTGATCGGATCGCCCTAAAAACACATCTACATCCCAGGCAATAAACGGGCAGGGCACACACACGGCGGGAGTGAGAAAGAAAGTGTGAAATCAAAACTGATGCACTAGGTTTAAATTGTTTTCTTGTTTCTTTTTTTTATCTGTAAAAATAATGGAAAGCATTTGAAGTTATCTGTCCGTGTTTCAAAAAAAATCTGTAAATGACGAAGAGTTTTCGGTTATTGCAACCCTTGCGCAAGGGATGTCAGGTCGCGATGCCTTGAGCCTGTATACACTGTACATGTCCAAGTGAATGTTTTAAACCATTTGTTTGTCTTGTTGGCAGGAGTAAGGTCACTGTGTGCAGCACAGAATAAAATGGGGCATCTGTTTACTGTTGGCGCAACGCGATGGACACATCAAGCGTTGACAGCATAATTCATTATAAAGATATCAATTTTCTTTTGCCGCATTGCGCTGCACCACTCCTGTAGACAGGGGGTGTTTTCCAAATGGCATTTTCCAGCCTTCACTTCGAGAAGGGGACCCCACTCAAAGGGCCGTTCCAAACAAAAGTAAGAAAGTTAACTTCTTCACAAAGGGCCCTGTCAGAAGACTTTTAGTGTGTCTACATTCAAACTGTAATGTCATGCTCCCTTCAGAGTGCCCACATCAAGAGCTCTGTCATTTGTAGTGAGTAGGGCATAGGGGTGATCACTTTCAACTGGTATTTGCCCAGGGTGTTTTGCACGTACATGGATAAAATGTTCAAATGGGCCAATGGAATGCTCATTAATTAAAACTCCAAACTGTCAAATTCAAATGTAAACAAACCCACAAAAAGGTGTTTGAACTGATTTGTCTCTTTCTCCCTCTCTCTCACACACATCTAACTTGACAATCTATTTTGCTAGCTGGCTGTTTTTCTTTCTGTAATGTCTGTAACCATTAAACTTAAAATTTTTAAAAGTATTTTCAGATAAGGCTTTGTCAAGCCAACATCAAAGTTTTTCTACTTATTTAGTCTAGTTATCATTATGTCAGTGTTTATGCATCAACAAGTTGAAGATATGTAGTGAAGTTAGATTAGATGGCAAAATATTAAATAAATATGGGTGATTTTTTTTTTTTTTAAAGATGCCTTATCTTGCAACTCCTTTAAAGGGGCACACAGAGTGATGATCCATCCCTACCAACAAACCCCTGCTGCAAAAGTCATCGCCGGCCATGTACCCTTAGGGTCGTCATTAAGGAAGGAGAAAACAAAGGCAGACAGTTCTACGCCTGCTCCTTGCCCAGAGAGACTCACTGTAACTTCTTTGAGGTAAGAAAGAAAAAAAAAGTACTTGCTTTAGCTTAGAACTTTAGAAAGCCGAGTCAGTCAGTCAGCTGACAAAAATGAAACTAAACTGACATATTGTGGTCATTTCAACCTTATTTTTTTGCAACAGTGGGCAGACCTGCATTTTCCAATGTGTCATCATGGAAAACGGACTCTTATGAAGACCGTTCTAAAACTTGGACCAAATAATGGGCGCAACTTCTACACGTGTCCAGTTAAAATGGGAAAGCAATGTAACTTTTTCCAGTGGGCTGAGAAGAGCCCTGGCATCTCAATTCTGCCCGGTTGCTGAATCTACAACATGCGTTTAACATTACAATTTGTAAATGTATTAAAATGCTAATGAAGCTGTATTTGCCTTTTATGTTTAAATGATGGAAACAAGTGTGTACTTAATTATTTTTTTTAATGAAATACATTTATAAGAAAAAAAAACAAACAATATCCATCTTTTTGTCTCTGCATTTAATGTACAGTAGTAGTGCAAATTTAAACACCTCAGCTTCATTTAAAACATGTCTTTTTCACTGATCTTAAAAGATCTTAAAAACAGATTATTAAAAATAAAATAGTGCATAGTGAACCTTGATCACATAAGGCACATATCAATCAATAAGTATTATTTAGCAGAACAGGAGGATGTAATTAAAAGCAGTCAACCTTCTGCAACTGAGGTTGTTTTGTCTGTGGGTTAGACACCATGAAGGTGAATTGAATGAACCCAGGAACCTTGTTGCAAGCAGCACCTTAGAACAAAAGAAACTAAAATTAAATGATTGCCCTGTTCATGTTCAGATCAAGCATACACAATGTTAAAAGAAACAAACAGTCATTAGCATTCACTCACCATATCCACCGGTAGTATTGGCACAAATAACTGCTCCAAAAAAATTGGGGTAATGCTTTTTGATTCTGGAGATGGCTGTCTTGCAGGCGACGGAGGGTTCAGTTCCAGATCTCATTAAATCAACAGCTAAAAAACTTCAAAATAAAAATAAAATAAATGCAGGAGGAACATTAGTAAATCATCTAACCATTAAGATATTTCATTTGATTGATTGCTACAGTGGAAAAAATATTAAAATTGGAGACTGAAATTTTGTTTCAGTAGACTCCAAATTTAATTCATCAAGGCAGCTAGCTCATACCAGTTTTTGTGGATGCTAATAAATGATGAATTAATAATCTGCTCACAAGAAGGGTGATTACCTGGGAAGGAAACGCATCATGATGTCTCCATCACCTGTGGCAGCAGCTCCTCCCGCTGTGCTGTCTGCATAAGCTCCAGCTCCAGCTACCGGTGAATCACCTACACGGCTAAACAAATCAACATGCATCTTGCTTACTAAATCTCTATTGACAGGCAACACTCAAAACCTATTTCTATCTGTATTAAACAACATTGCTTGGTAAAATTTCATTCAATAATGTTCTTATGATTTTTAACACTCTTAAACATCACCATTCTGACTTCATATTTCCGACAGGAGACAAGAGACCTATACTGAGAAGTTGTCATGCTCACCCAGGTATCTTATGATTTGCTCCATTGGTTGATGTTGCAGCTGCCACCTGTCCTTTCTCACCAATTACAACCATTCCTAATCAAAATGAACAGTTACAATGTATCATGTAAGACCGCATGCCTTAATGAATCAAATCAAATAGTGGTTTTCAAGTATATCTTTTGTGGCGTTCAAATCAATTGTTATGCACAATAAACTGTAATGGGCTTGGTTATCAATGGCACCATCAAAGTGCACCTTATTTATTGTGCATGCTTTCTTTTTAAGCAATTTACAATACAAAAGCTCTCCTCATCAACAGGAATGTTACCAATTGTATCATGAGCACTGGGGTCAATTTTTTCTTTCTGATGCTTTGGCCTCCATAGGCCTTTGGCCTTGGGCTTGTATGGCCCACAAGATTTGGAAGGGTCTGGAAAAACATCCTGTAATATAAAAATACAAAGTGAATATATAACTGATAAAAATAGATCTGGAACAGGAACATACATCAAGTTTGTCCTTTTCTATATAGCTTTAAAATTAGCATTACATTGCCTAGCTATACTTTATAATTTAAAATGTTCATGTTGCTCCCTGATTTGCTTTATCCACCTTAAGCTTTGCAAAGTTGTTAACAGATCCTGATTTTGACAAATTGATTAACTTGCCAACAACCCAAACAGTTAAATCTGCTTAGGTATGAAAACACAAAACAATGTATTCAGAGTATTGTTTCTTGAATTTCCATAGGGCTTTGATTGCTCAAATAGCACAATGCTGGAATCAACCGTTGTAGTTTTCATAAAGCTCACAATGCATTATTCATTATTGCTTTGTTGTGTATTTTTGATGACAGTGATTACACTGATATCCTTCCAGAACTTCTCAGCAAAATCTATATGAACTGAAGTAAGCATAACTTTGTTAGAGTTCTGAAAACACAGAATTCATAAGCACAAGAAATGTTGGTCCAAACCATAACACTGACTGAAGTAACTTTTGTTTTATTTATTTATATACCTCAATAAACAAAAAATCTTTCAAAGGTGTTTGGTACATTTGGTACATCAAAACCATTTATCTGCCACAAATCTGCTTCTAAACCCATGTTTGAAGTTGCAAAAGGTGCTAAGGTACTTTAAAGGTAACCCCTGCAGTAATGATTACACGGAAGATTTTTTTTATTTTATTTATTTATTTATTTATTTTTTTTAAACTAACTCCTGACCTTTCTGTAGTTGGGTTGACAATTGTCCTGCAACCACTGAGAGAAAATAGTCATTGATTTGTTCGTTGATAAGTCCTCCGATTTGAAGCCCATGTTTTCAGCAAAAATTGAGGCTGCATGAAGACAGAAAAAGGTTTTTTACTACTCTTGATATTGCAACTATGAATTAGTACAAACTGAATCACATATTAGTGCTGATTTGAAATAAACCAAAGAGACAGTAAAAAGCACAAATGGAGTGCAGTGGGAGGCTGGCTTGGCTTTTTTCATTGTAATGAGGATATTTAATTAGTAAGGCAGCCTCGGATAAAGAAAGAAAGTCATTTTTGCACCCTATAATTCCTTTTGATTAAGATTTGATAACAGATGGGAGTAACAGAATTTAACAGCATTATAGATGGAATTACAATATAAGTGATGTGCTCTACACTTTAAACCAATATGAATTCTTTCTGAACAAGCCCCTAGTGTCTACAGATATATTGAAATGAATAGTTGAAAAGGAAAGCAGACTCAGTGGTTTTATTAAAGCTGCAATATGTAAGTTTTTTATTTTGTTAAAGATGAACAAATTGCCATTATTGATTGAGTACATAAACAATCAATGTTCAAAACAATGTCCTTACCTTACCCCGATTCACTATGGTAAGCCTATAAAAAAGATTTGTATTTTGAGCTGTCGGGTTCGATTTGGCACGAAATAGCTGGCTTATGACATTCATCCTTGCGTCATTACGTCATGTATGCACACACAGGAATTAAGTACCGGCTGTCTCATGTTCTGACTGGAGAAACTAACTACGCTGTTCAGCTCAGTTCAGTAACACTCACACAGTTCAGGACAGCATCACTGTAGTCTAGATGAATGTTTATCTGTTATCCATTTGCCGAAATTGTTTACCTGCTATAATGCTTGGATATGTTTTCTGGTAGGGTTGTTGAAGCTTTTATTGCTTGTCATGCTTTTATGAATTGAACATTACTCGTGTGTTAACCGATCGTGATGTATCTATGTTGCCTGGTGAAGTTACTGTGACATATTTAATGTGTATTGACTTCTTGTAATAACAATAACGATACACCGATCAGACACAACATTAAAACCACCCGCCTAATATTGTGTAGGTGCCCCTCGTGCCGCTAAAACAGCGCCAACCCGCATCTCAGAATAGCATTCTGAGATGCTATTCTTCTCACCACAATTGTACAGAGTGGTTATCTGAGTTACCATAGACTTTGTCAGTTCGAACCAGTCTGGCCATTCTCTGTTGACCTCTCTCATCAATAAGGCGTTTCTATCCACACAACTGCCTCTCACTGGTTGTTTTCGTTTTTTGGCACCATTCAGAGTAAATTCTAGAGACTGTTGTGCAAGAAAATCCCAGGAGATCAGCAGAAATACTCAAACCAACCCGTCTGGCACCAAAAATCATGCCACGAACCAAATCACTGATATCAAATTTTTTCCCCATTCTGATGATTGATGTGAACATTAACTGAAGCTCCTGACCCATATCTGCAATTTGTGGTTTTAAATTGAAAATTGTAGTACAATTCAAACATTAACAGTAGATAAAACACTTGAATAATCATATTAAGATAATACTGGTGGTGGCTGAGGAGAGTCTCCTGTTCTCTATTTAAAAGTGCTTTGAGTGTAGTGTCAGAAAAGCGATTTAAGTGTAAAATTAATTCAAATATGTAAATAAGAGTGTTATCTTCATCAAAGCAAGTAATATTTCCGTTCAAATGTTTAATCGTATAACAGAATATCAACATGAAAATAGCACGTTATGACTCCGGCTCCAGTCATGATTACACATAGGCGATGTCCAGTTAAGCCCAAATTGGGAGATTCATCCGCCAGAAGAGCAGTGCCAAAACACGACTGATATAATTTATTCAACCACAGATGTAGCTAGAGAGCACAAAGTTATGTAGTGCAGCTTTAAGTACACATTTCAAATACTGAAACAGCCTGCATTCTTCGTGGTGAGTTTTCCTACTTGAAGCATCCATTAGAAGGTGGCGATAAAGGGATGCACTTGGTCAGCAACGATACTCTGGTAGACTGTGGCATTTAAACACTGAACTGTTAAGGGACCTAATGTGTGCCAAGAAAATATTCCCCACACCCTTACAAAGCCGGATGCATCCATCTATTGTGTTATGCAGCTAGGTTAAGTTTATGCCAAATTCTGCCCCTACAATATGCATGTCACAACAGAAATCGAGGCCATTCAATGTTTTTCCAAACTTCTACAGGTGTTGTGAGCCTGTTTCCATTGTAGCCACATTCAGAGATGCTCTCCTGCATAGCACTGTTGTAACATATAGTTATGTCATCTACTGTTGCCTTCCTGTCAGCTTGAACCAGAATTCTCCTGCAACCTCTTCTTAACAAGCCATTTTTGTCCACAGAAATGTCAATCACTGGATGTTGTTTTTGTTTTTTTCATCACTTCTCTGTAAACTCTAGATTGCTGTGCATGAAAATAAAAAAATCAGCAGTTTCTAAGATACTCAAAGCACCCCTTCTTAGATCACATTTCTTCCCCATTCTCGTGTATGCTTTCAACTACAACTGAACCTCGACCATGTCTGAATACTTTTATGCTGAATACCACACAATTGGCTGGTTAAGTATTTACATTAACAAGCTGGAATACAGAGGACATTGGGTGCTTCTCATTTCTTAAGCTGTGCATCCTCGTTTCTCCTGCGTCCTCGAGCCTGTGACCAAGAAACCGATCGGATGTACAGTATCAATTCTCCAAATGCACTGCAAGGATAGAGGAAGCATACAGAGTACGCTTAAGCGAGGAAGCACAGCTGCATCCTAGGCGCAAGACTTTTGTCAATGCACCTGATGCACACATACATTTTCCTCCCTTTCACATCTGACACTACAGTTTTACTTTTTTCGCCTTTCACATTTGCAGTTTAAATAAACCCTAATTGTTACATACTGTACTTCAACAGTGCATCTTGTATTATTAGTATTTATTATGAATATATTAATAAATCATGTTTCAACAACATAATGGAATGAGATGCCTTTAGACAGTGCTCTGAAGTGATGCTTGACTGAGCAGGACATTCCATTTTACAAATATACACTGGGGGCCAAAAGTTTGGAATAATGTACAGATTTTGCTGTTTCGGAAGGAAATTGGTACTTTAATTCACCAAAATGGCATTCAACTGATCACAAAGTATAGTCAGGACATTACTGATGTATAAAAAACAGCACCATCACTATTTGAAAAAAGTCATTTTTGATCAAATCCAGCAGTCATCACTCCAACACCTTATCCTTGAGTAATCATGCTAAATTGCTAATTTGGTACTAGAAAATCACTTGCCATTATATCAAACACAGTTGAAAGCTATTTGGTTCATTAATTGAAGCTTAGCATTGTCTTTGTGTTTGTTTCTGAGTTGCCACAGTATGCAATAGACTGGCATGTCTTAAGGTCAATATTAGGTCAAAAATAGCAAAAAAGAAACCGCTTTCTCTAGAAACTCGTCAGTCAATCATTGTTTTGAAGAATGAAGGCTATACAATGCTTGAAATTGCCAAAAAAACTGAAGATTTCATACAAAGGTGTACGCCACAGTCTTCAAAGACAAAGGACAACTTGCTCTAACAAGGACAGAAAGAGATGTGGAAGGCCAGATGTACAACTAAACAAGAGGATAAGTACATCAGAGTCTCTAGTTTGAGAAATAGACACCTCACATGTCCTCAGCTGACAGCTTCATTGAATTCTACACGCTCAACACCAGTTTCATGTACAACAGTAAAGAGAAAACTCAGGGGTGCAGGCCTTATGGGAAGAATTGCAAAGAAAAAGCCACTTTTGAAACAGAAAAACAAAAAGAAAAGGTTAGAGTGGGCAAAGAAACACAGACATTGGACAACAGATAATTGGAAAAGAGTGTTATGGATCTTAACCCCATTGAGCTTTTGTGGGATCAGCAAGACTGTAAGGTGCATGAGAAGAGCCAGACAAGACAGTCACATCTATGGCAAGTGTTACAGGAAGTGGGGGTGAAACGTCACCGGAGTATCTGGACAAACTGACAGCTGGAATGCCAAGGATCTGCAAAGCTGTCATTGCTGTACGTGGAGGATTTTTTAATGAGAACTCTTTGAGTTTAAAAAGTTCTGAACATTGTTTCAAATTGTAATAGTAATTTTTCACGTTATTAATGTCCTGACTATACATTATGATCAGTTGAATGCCACTTTTGAGAATAAAAGTACCAATTTCTTTCCATAAGAGCAAAATCTGTACATTATTCCAAACGTTTGGCCACCAGTGTATCTCACTTCGATTCCTCCATCCTCGTTTATTTTCCTTGCATCCTTTCCTTGTTTCCTATACTAAGATGCAAGGAAAGGAAATGAGGATGCACAATTTCAGAAATGAGAAGCACCCACTGAATGCACAATACCTACCTGACTCGCCCACTATGAAGGTATGCTCTGTATATTCCATCACTGCTCGGGCAACGGCCACAGCATTTTTAACCCTGCGCAGGTCTCCCACTGCTCCCACTTCCATTGTGTCTCTGAACATGGGACATTTAGGAAACAAAAACAGGACTGTTATCGTTTTACATTGATGGCCTTATAGAGAGTTCAGACTCTCTCTTAAACAATACAAAATAATGTTTAAATGTATAATAAATTTAATAAAATGCAAATTAATAATTAAAATCAGGCTCATTTAATGATCAATCAAATCAGGTGAAAAAGTAGGTATCTATTGTTGCAAAAATGTCTGGTATTTTGTCTCAGTCTCACCACTTATTAACAAGAGAGTGTCCCAGTGCAAACATCACCCTTAGTTAATATTCACAACATGCACAAAAGTAAATTACTAAAACATAACTGCTTAAGCCCAATATCAGGCCAAACCAATATCTAAGAAGTTTATTTGATTCTCATTTTATTTGCATCATGCAGTAACACTACAATAACTTTAATAATTAATTAAACCACAAACAAATATTATATACTGCTTGTTAGAAGAGTTGAGTACATTAAAATGTGAACTTCATATGAGTTACATACAATTTCTGACAACCCTGTTGAGGGAGATAAACAAACAAACAGCTAAAACCAGGCTGGTTTTATAAGAATTTTGGGCACCATTTAACTATCTAAGGATGTTTTGGGTTTTTCCCAGCAGGTTGAATGTACATCAATGACCTGTTAACCATCATACAGTACAATGTAGTAATGTTTGTCAGTTTTATTATGAAGTGTTAATAAGTCATGGATGTGGCTTGAAAAAAAAGCGGTACCCATTCATGATCATAGCGTCCAAAGTGGTCTCTCCCTGCTCGTCTGGACTGCCCCCGAACCCCACGCTTCCATCACACTGCTCCAGTTCACACTGCGCACAGCCCGTCTCCACTGCATCCAGAACCGAGCCTCCTTTCTGCAGTGCACTCCAAGCTACAGACAGAAATACCACTGAACATTAAAGGGATAGTTCACCCAAAAATTACAATTCTCTCATCATTTACTCATCCTCATGCCATCCCAGATGTTTATGACTTACTTTCTTCTGCTGAATCCAAACAAAGAATTTCTCAGCTCTGTAGGTCCATACAATGCAAGTGAATGGGTACCAAAATGTAAGCTCCAAAAAGCACATAAACACACTATAAAAGTCTCCATTGGTTAAATCCATATCTTCAGATATGATAGGTGTGGTGAGAAAACAGTTCAATATTTAAGTACTTTTTTTTACTATCACTCTCGACTTTCACATTTACATTCTTCTTCTTCTGTTTATGGAGATTTGCATTCTTCGTGCATATCGCCACCTACTGGGCAGGCAGAAGAATACATGTTAATAATTGACTTTCTCACCCACACCTATCATATTGCTTCAGAAGGTCTGAATTTAACCACTGGAGTCCTTTGGATTATTTTTATAATGACTTTATGTGCTTTTTGGAGCTTACATTTTTTGGCACCCATTCACTTGCATTGTATGCACCTACAGAACTGAGATATTCTTCTAAAAATCTTTGTTTGTGTTCTGCAGAAGAAAGATAGTCATACACATCTGGGATGGCATGAGGATGAGTTTTGATAAGAGAATTAAACTTTTTGAGTGAACTATCACTTCACCCTGTAATGACATGCCTTTAAGGATCATTCAAGAAAATAATATAAAACAGTTGGTCAGGATGAGAGACGTAAGGATTGTGCAGTTTCTGAAAGAATTAAAAAGTGCTATTGTATTACCTGCGATTGTTGCATCCTTAAAATGCCAAGTATTGATCACTAAAGGCAGTGCAGCTTGATTTAGAGGAAGCAAACAAATTACAAATGCTACTTGAATCATAGCGAAATACGGACAATCCTAATGCACTCTGACTACATTTCCTTAAGTGTGCAAAAACTATTACGGTCATGTGCCTTAAACATTCCGTGTCTTGTCTTGCAACTATGCACTTCCGGGTTTTCTCACATGACTTATGTTCGTGAAAACATTTAAAGGGACCGCGTCGTAAAAAAAATCCTTAACAGAAAGCACGTATTTTTATTTTATTTATTTATTTTTTTAGTGACCTTAAGCTACGGAAAGGGTGCTTAATAAACAATATATAATACTGTAAAAATAATATTTTATAATTATTACGTAATAGAAATTAATGAATGATTTTAAAAGTATTTTCTTGAGAAATAAAGTAAGACCTCCAGAGGACTGAAAAACAAATAGCCTACGATATAACCTTAATATTGCTATATTAGCACTGCCTATATAAGCTATTATTCTGGAATGCTCAAATAAATGATTCCTGGCAAACATATGATTTAAACTAATGGTCTAAAATAGATTTATTTAAATATGCTCACATTTGCAAAGTAATTATTTTCTTTTCAATTAATACCAAAGCAAATGTAGTTGCTGTCTTTGCTATTTATCCAATTTTTAGGCCATATTGTTTAAAACTAAAATGAATTTTGTTACTACTGCTAACTTGCTAAGTTTTAGAAATTCATACAGTACTCTGAATTGATTTTAATTAAATACTAAACATTTTTAATTCTTAACATGTAGGCATCATTTAAAAAAACTTGTGATATAATTGAAATGTGTATATCTTAAAAACTGACAGATTTTTCTTTTGAGAGTTGTCTAGGTAAATAGTACTCATTATATCCTTTGTTAAACAAAGAAGCCAAGCAATATGGCACTCCAATACACAAGTGATGTATAATAATTAGATCATGGATCATATACTGTAGGTTTAAATTCTAAATCCCAGACTAAATCAGCAGGATTTAGTCACCAGGCTAAATAAAATGTAGCATTCTCTTTTGTATATCTTATACTAAATTCTACAGGTTTAGATTGGCTTTAGCTCTGCCAAAAATATTCAGAAAGAGGCACAATTATTTGCCCTGCCCATGCTAAACAAGAAAGAGCAGCAGTACATACAGGTTGTGACAAAGCATTACTCTACCAGGAAAAAAAGGGCAAATATATTGAATTAGCTGTTACATTATTCATAAAAGGAATATACTGTTTTCTGTCATATTTTATTCATGGATTTGCCCTCTTACAATAATTCCTGATAAAAGAGTAATTGAACACCAGAGGTGCGTGCTGAAGCTTAGAGGAGGACAGCTCTAAATGGCAAAATAAAGGAGTTATTAAAACACCTAGGGCAGAGACATTTCTAACACTGCTAACCTAAAGTGACATAACCGAAACCTCTAGAGATATTACATAGCCAAACATTGAATTCTTTATGAAAATATGGCAGCCTTTGGTAAACTGGTAAGCCTAAAGACAATATCTGAGTTATAACAGTGTCAACAGCAATGCCCGAGAGCATTATAACCATGTCTGACATCTATATATTTGGACTTTCAATTGAAACAAAATTTGCAACGTTTTGCATGGGATGTGTTTCTGAACAGACTTGTGATTTTCTGAAATGAGAATATTTGCCAAACTGTACAATGGACATTGCATCCCACCTCCTTTATGACCAAAGAGTACATTTAGCAACACACTGTTTGCACCACTATATAGGCCTACCATTAAGAACAAAAGAGGCATTGCTTTGTGCAGACTACATGAAATATTTGTAAATGTATTTGCCACACCTCAGAACTACTGTTTTTATATAAACTGCACAAAAGTAAAAAAAAAAAAATAAAAATAAAAAAAAGGTTTGAGAAATGTTGAAAAACTAAAATGAATTGTGACCAGTTACAGCACCTGTACACTTTTCCCATACACATGTATGTGCTGTATTTTAAATGGCAATCTTAATGTTAAAATAAAAAAAGTCCATGTTATTAAGTGAAGACAGAAATAGGTCTGAAATCTTACTGAAATGCAACAGAGGAGTGAAAGTACATTGAATAACTAACACTGAAATCAGGTTATTTTGTTCAAGTTGCAATAAAGACTAGTTTCCATATGTAACCAAACATCAAGTCAAACAGATGGAAGACTGTGTTCATTACTGTGCCAGACTTTGCAGCATAAATGAAAATGAATTTCATGAGGTTCTTTTAAAAGCACTTTAAAAGATAGGAATCGCTCAAAGAAAACAGACTGCAGAAAGCGCCAGCTGAGGTGAAGCTAACTAACACAGCAGTCACTTGATGCATGAGGGAAAACTGCAATGAACTTTTAGTGTTTTGGCATGGAAATAAGCATGCATTATGACTAATCTGCAATCAGAAGATTTCAAATATTTATGAACAAAGGTTTGGAAACTGAGCTGCCCTAAAAAAGAAAGACACATTTAAGTCATTATTTTGGCCTAAAAAGGGAAGTTATCACTTTAAAAAGAATCCAAATAGTATATGCCAACAACAATGCTAATTAAAAAATTTTTAACATTCAGCTTGAGGCATGTACTTGTCTATTTTAATGCCAGTAACCAATTAAGTATATGCTTAAAGCGGAATTTTGAAGATTAAGTTCAGCAAATGTCACATGAAAGAAATAACTTAGTGTGCTTCAGTTCAGATAGGCCTAATGCTTTAACAGATTGTGACCTACTTTCATAAAGAATTATTTTTTATTTCTGTTAAATTGTAAACTTTTTATTACATATTAAATATAAATTTGCTTTGTTGTTGTCTTTAATAATGACAAAAATATATAAACTAATACAATACATTTTTTCTACAAATAGACAATTTCCTTTGCAGAGACTTGTCCCATGCATTCCATACAAATGTTATATACATTACATTTGAATTACTCAGAGAAAGATTTAGGGCTTTTAGTATGACTTATATTTTAAAGAGTCAGAATTATTCTTTAGGCCAGAAACATTAATGTTACACTCAAAAATAATTGTTCATTCCTCTTTCTTAATTGAATTTTAGAAAGTTTATAAAAGTAATTACATTTCTTTTATTCAGATTGTCAATGTCACTGAGCCAACAATAATTTTGTTAGATTAGGTCAAATGTGCTATGGTAGTTTTAACTCAACATCGTAAAGTTCAGCAAACTAGATTTACTAAGGTTTATTTAATATTTGTTTTTATGTTGGACCAATTGAATTTATTTGATTAATCATTAATATATGCCAGGTGAGTACATGTAAGGACAGTGAAACTGTTACACTGCCAATTTAGGAGCAGCAGCTTATACGGAGCTAATTAGCACTCAAATCAAGTATCACGTGAAAAGTCCATCCTCAGACTAAGAAAATGCACCATTTTTCACCACAATGGCAACCCCCAAAACTCCAGCATGACACACTCTTTTTACATACCAATATAACAGAACATTTAACATGAACAAATCTCTTCCTATTCTTATCTTGCTCAAAAATGCATAAAATAACACTTATTTTCAACACTTTCCTTCCTATCCAGTCCCATGCGAAGCATGCTGGAAAATGGAAATCCCGCAGTTTCATCAATGATATATTAACACCTCAAAAAGTATTCATGTAGTCCCAAATCAGATGGATTAAGTAAACTTCCATTTTACAAATTTAAAAGGAGAGAACACAATGAAATCAAGTTGTGACAAAATTACTTGAGTTTTGAATTTTCTCTGATCTGAACTGACAAAAAGTAAATGTCAATTTTAGGACACAACAATTTAACAAAACAATAATATGAGATGTTAACACACAGAATGTATGTTAAGCCATTCTGACATCAGTGTATACAGTGTCTTTATGCAATATTCATCATGGCTGTCAGCACTAAATTAAGCAAATCCCATGGATTTCACAGTAGCCTTCTAAATTAGATTATGTTATGTTACTCTGTGAGTATTACATGTAGATTACATTAGTCTTGGGCCAGAAATAATATATTTTTCAGTGAAGGAATAATGATTTGGGGGGGGGGGAATAAATAAATAAAGAAAATAACATTTCCAATTTTGTTATCCAATATGTCCGAGGTTTTCCATTCTTTTTTTTAATCCAATATGTGCTGTGGGGGGGGGGGGGGGGGGGGTAGTATATATTCCTTATGTGGAACAATGCTCCTATATTTTCCCCCAAGTTGCTGTTCTCTCCAGTATCAGCAGATAGTTGCAGTCTGCTTGCAGCAGCTTTACAGTCATCCAGTGAAGAGCTGCTTCAGACCTGCTGGGGCATTTCAAGGCTCCCAGAGGCAATTAATATCTCATTGATGACTTTTAAGACAAGGAAGATCATGCCACATATGTAGCTACCTCACCTGTGCCAGCTGTTTGGCCAGAGACTGTGATTTCTGATTTGAACAAGAACCCAACCCTGGAGCAGTTCCATATTTCAACCTGCATATCTGGGTTCATTCCTGCCCAATCACCATTAATGTGGAATGATGGCCTCTGGCAAAACTCAAGTTACCAGAATTATGGGTCTGAGTTTGCCAGCATGCATCCAACTCTGCTGCATAAGCAACAAAATAGGAAGAGGGAGAGCATCAGTGATGCAGGGGCAAGCAAAGTGGCTGAGATGGATTGATTGAATTTGAACGTCCAACAGAACAAGAGGCTAACTTCTCTGAGAATATGAGCAAACGTCTCTCACTGTAGGAGAATACAATTATAAAAAAAATTTCTCTGTCTGAAATTCCTTTTTTTATACAACAGTAGATGATGTTCCTATAAGATTATACACATTAAATGTGATTTAATTTCAATACTGTGTCTTCTTGTATCAAGACCTTCAATTCCCATAAAATCAAAGAACATTCTGCCATATTGATTTTTCAAATATCCCAGTCACACAGCGTGTAAGAAAGATAAATGTTTTTTTTTATTTCTCTCATTGTTGTCACTATCTTTGCAGCTCAGAAAATTTAGAAGTCAACAGAACAGCTGCGTCAAACTATTTGTGTGTTTTTCTTAAATCATTTGAGGGTGACTGACAATAATGATGCAATGAAATTCAAATATTTTAATAGTCCTTAAAATGTTTGTTCATCTAAGTAGAAGAAAAGAGTCATTTTAGGTAATGGGTAACATTTTAAAAAATGTATGCCAAATCCACATTGGCTGTGACAATCCAAACATGATTCAAACTAGCGAACTCCAGGGGTGATAGCCAGCATCTTTTACCACTGAGCTACCCAGGCCCCTAGTTCTAAAGTATGTTACAATAAGCAGTTATTAAAACATTTTATTTATGGTAGATGAATATCTCTGAAAAAAGTTACTGTACTCGTATCTAATGAAGTCCAAGTTTACTTCACTAAGTTTAATTGCTAGCAATTTTGTGTGCTTTAGATAGGAATACAACAGTTCATAGTGCTGAGAGAGACAGAAAGAGACAAAACAGAATTTTAATTGCTAATTGTGACATGATGTTTAACTGATTTGATTTTAATCACTAATTGCCACACCATTTTACATGAGATTCAAAATGTGCTGGACAAAACGTTAACTGTCTGTAGTTACACATTTATTTTCTTAGACCAGTTGATGGGGCTGTAGAGTCACTGAGGGACTAAAAAATAATAAATGTAATTGGTCTAATCAGTGTTTCAGTTATAGCATTAGGATTACAGCTTTGCAAGAGAGTTGTTAAAAATGTTTGAAATAGCAGTCCCTTGGACTGTTATAGCTGGTTTTGTTCATTGCTTCTCAGAATGGCTAACAAAAGGGATAATTTGTATTCGTAAGCAATCCACTGGTGTTTGTATATTTTTTAAGGTATAATCTATCTTAAACAGAAGAAAACACAAGGCCCTGCGGTGTTTGTGATCACACTTGAATGGTTGACTTATTTCCCACTGCTTAACTCTCTTCCACCTTCTGTCTGCTAAGTGTAGATAAGGCTGTTATAAGGGCTGTAATATGTTGTATCTGAGGTTAAGGATAGATATCGCACAATAAATACTCCAGAGGCTTTGAAATACTGTGTTATTCTTCTTGTTCTATTGTTCTGAGCAGTTACTCCCCATTAAAATTAATCAAGAGTGGGATAGCAATGCAACATGAAAGCAAAAATACTTTGATATGTTCCATGGTATATTAGTGATTTGTAATTTGATACAGTATTCTCTTTTATCCCCCATTGTAGAGCAGTTATTGCCCACGAAAATATAAAAACTTCAATTTATTTATTTAGTTTTATTAAAGCATTGTGGAAAAAAGCCAAAACTGTATATAAGGTTTTCAAGGATTTGAAAAACAATCAAAAAAGTTGGAGAATGAAACATGTTCATCAAGGACTGTCAAAATCACATCATAAAGATACAGGGATAAATTGTCACTTTTTACTCTGATTAATTTTTCTTAGGGTAGGCTTATTTTTGGTTGACTTATTTCATTTTTTGCATATTACCGTTTTTGCCCAGTAAAAAGAACCATTAACTGAACACATGTCGACCATTTATGACAAATTACCCCAATAACATTCTTTCACCTCATTGCCATGGCATCCCTTCACCACCCCAACTCTGCCCTTTTTTCAAATATATCTGTCATGCATTTATTAACGTCCACTAATTAAGTAATCCAGGGAGGTAACTGAGAGCTTGGGTCAAGTCTCATGTCGAGCCCATCCATTATGAAGAAAGGCAAACATGTTTACCCCATCGCTCTGAAGTATTAAATGAGCATGTGAACTCATGAAATATCTATTATGATATTACTCTTTCTCTAACCTTTGTTTTTTTTAATTTTCAATCTTTACTCTTTCTTTTTTCCTCATCCTTCATTGGCTATATGAAGCATTTCTGTCACCTGACTAAATCTTATCACCATGACTCCCTCTTAATGCTGCACATAGCATTAGCAAGTACTGAATGAAGTGCTGCCTAAAAATCAACAGGATTATATTCATCTGTGGCTGACTGGTAAGACTCCCATCCTCTCAGTCCTCCTGTGAATTCTGCCTAGCTGGCATCTCTCATTGATTCTGCAGTGTAATTTAATGCTTCTCCATCTCTAAGAACAGGCCTCCTTTACTCACCCAAAATAGCAGTGTTGCACCCCACAATGATATGAACACTGTTTGGATCATAATAGCTCAGAGGCAGAAATAAATGGCAAAACCACATGTGAAAGACACATGGGATGGTCAAGAGCCATCTGTGAGAATTGTGCTTCTGATGAGTGTTAATTTCCACATGAAAAGCTTTTCCTCATACCTTTAATTAGTAAAAGAAGACTCAAGATAATAATAGTTAATGGTGAAACCCCAAGAGTGCCTGATATTAAAATGTTTCTTCTCACTGAGGTATAATTCATTTTTTGTCCATTCAATATTTCCCCTTTGGTTTTGTAGCCCAATATCACATTTTACAGTCAACCTCTGAAACTGTTGGAGGCTCAGTGAAGGCAGTCTTGGTGGATCTGGCAAGAATTTCAAATACAGAACAACTGATATTTGTGGCAGATTGCTGCATTGATCTTTCTTTCTTTTTTAAGAAGAAATCACCACTGAAGAGACACTTGAAGGCTCTTTATAGTCGCATCAGTACTTTTCTATTTTATTGTATTTTAATTTTATTTATTTTTATGATCTGATCCTTAAGGTCTAAGCTTTTTAGACTGACAGAGTTAGGTGTATGTGAACATTTTGGCCACAAAGATTTTGGTTACATTGTAAGAATCAGATTTTTCTGTTTCATTTGGTTCAGTGGTTTTCTAGTAGTATTTCAGTCATTGGTGCACTCAGTGTTTAGTTGGGGTAGTAGTTTTATCCCTAAATAAAGGAAAATGGTTAAAATGATCTACACTCATACGTAATGAAAAATCCAGTGATATCAGTTGCCTAATGGACCCTTTTCACAGCCTGTGTTGACACGTTTACAAATTATTTAGAAGCGTGTATACATACTACCGGTCAAAAGTTTTGAAACACTTGACTGAAATGTTTCTCATGATCTTAAAAATCTTTTGATCTGAAGGCGTATGCTTAAATGTTTGAAATTAGTTTTGTAGACAAAAATATAATTGTGTCACCATATTAATTTATTTCATTATAAATCTAAAATTTGATTTAAATTTTTTTTTACCTTGGACCAAATAATAAAGAAAAGCAGCCAGTAAGTGCCCAACATAGATGGGAACTCCTTCAATACTGTTTAAAAAGCATCCCAGGGTGATACCTCAAGAAGTTGGTTGAGAAAATGTCAAGAGTACATGTTTGCAAATTCTAGGCAAAGGGTGACTACTTTGAAGATGCTAAAATATAACACCGTTTTGATTTATTTTGGATTTTGTTTAGTCACAACATAATTCCCATAGTTCCATTTATGTTATTCCATAGTTTTGATGACTTTACTATTATTCTAAAATGTGAAGAAAAAAAATTATAATAAAGAATAAGTGTTTAAAAACTTTTGACCGGTTGTGTATATATTTACACTGCGAAATATTTGTAAACTTAGCTATTTGTCTATGTAAACTAGTGGCATACAAGTGTCTATGAGAATGGGTAAAGACTGAAATCTCCAAAATGGTTTGTCAAAATGGCAACACTTTATAATAACAGTACATCAATAATCCTGAATTAATAGTTACTTTTGAATGAATTAATGATGAGTTAAGGAATGGACTAATCAGGAACTAATGAAGAGCTAATATTAATTACAACATGAGTCATATGAATTCATGCATAAATAACAGTCACCTTTATTACATGTTAGTACATGTTTTATAGTTAATGCATCAATTAACATTAGGAAATAAACTAAATCAAACAGGCTTTATAAGAAAGAATGTAAAGTACTTCAACCTTTAATTAAATATGTATAATTCAATATGGTCATAATAAACTTTTGATGTCATCAGGTTTGCCACATACATCACTGGATGACGCAGGATTATTCTGCATAATTTACATGGATCATCCTAATTAAATGTTGAAAACATTAAAGGAATAGTTCTCCCATCTTTTACTCACCCTCATGCCATTCCAGATGTGTATGACTTTATTTCTTCTGCAGAACAATTAAGATTTTTATAAGAATATCTCAGTTTTGTAGGCCCATACAAAGCATAATGCAAGTGAATGGGGACCAAATTTTTAAGTTCCAAAAAGCACATAAAACAGCATAAATGTAATCTGGATGACTCCAGTGGTTTAATACATGTCTTCGTGAGTGATGCTATCAGTTTTGGGTGAGAATAAACCAAAATGTAACTCTTTTATCACTGTACATCTTGCCATTGCAATCTCTGGGCACAATCATGATTTCAAGCTCATTTACACTTTATAGTGCTTGACACATGCACGCAGTGCTTGATGGTGCAAGGAAGTGTCACTTAGTTTGAAATCATGATGACCAAGGAAATTTATTGTGAAAAAGGAGTTATATTTTGGTGTGATCTCACTGAAAACTGATTGGACAACTTTAGAAGACATAGATTAAACCACTTATGGATTACTTTTATGCTGCATTTATGTGCTTTTTATAGCTTAACAATTTTGGTCACCATTCACCATTTTATGGACCTACAGAGCTATAGATATTCTTCTAAAAATCTTTGTCTGTATTCTGCAGAAGAAAAGAGTCATACACATCTGGGATGGCATGATGGTAAGTAAATGATAAGAGAACTTTAAATTTTGGGAGAACCTTTCCTTTAATTACTGCCACCAATAGCCAAGTCAAGTCAAGTGTCTTTTATTGTCATTTCAACCATATACATCTAGTACAGTACACAGTGAAACGAAACAACGTTCCTCCAGGACCATGGTACTACGAAGAAACAACATGAAACAACATAAAACAAACACAGAACTACATGAGACTACACAGAACTAAAAGACCTACACATTTCTACATAAAGTGCATGTGCAATCGTGTGCAAACAGTACAAGACAGTACAATAATTGCTGAAACAGTACAACAGGCACAGTAAGAGATAGTGCAGCGCCGACCAGTACACAGTTCTAGTGTGAAAGTTATTACAATATAATAGAAAATGCTGTGAATGTAAAAATAACATACTATGACATAGTATTCAGCAGATAAACTTATACTATATATGTACATAGCAGTTATTGGGGTAGCAAGTAGCAGGTGGAAATTACAAGAAATTAAGTACAACATTTTATGAATACAGTAGCAGAAAAACAATTCTGGGTAGATAATACAGAAATGTGCAAAATTGTGTGTGTGTTGTCAGTCCAGTCTCTGAGTGTTGAGGAGTCTGATGGCTTGGGGAAGAAATTGTTACACAGTCTGACCGTGAGGGCCCAAATGCTTCGGTACCTTTTGCCAGATGGCAGGAGGGTGAAGAGTTTGTGTGAGGGGTGCGTGGGGCCATCCACAATGCTGGTGGTTTTGCGGATGCAGCGTGTGGTGTAAATGTCTATGATGGAGGGAAGAGAGACCCCGATGATCTTCTCAGATGTCCTCACTATCCTCTACAGTGTCTTGCGATCTGAAACATTGCAATTTCCAAACCAGGCAGTGATGCAGCTGCTCAGGATGCTCTCGATAGTCCCTCTATAGAATGTGGTGAGGATGGGGGGTGGGAGATGAGCTTTTCTCAGCCTTCGCAGAAAGTAGAGACGCTGCTGGGCTTTCTTGGTTATGGAGCTGGTGTTGAGGGACCAGGTGAGGTTCTCCGCCAGGTGAACACCAAGGACGCTCTTGACGATCTCCACAGAGGAGCCGTCGATGTTCAGCAGAGAGTGGATATAATTATTCTTAACAATAATAATTGATCTAAACCCGTTCTGTGTGATTCTCCATTCCTTTTCCTTCATACTCACCCTACCACTATCACCTATCACTCATCATCCATATGCAGGCCGTGTCCGAATCTCAGCTTTTACCTCATGACAAATGAAATGATGCTAAACAATATGTGATTTAACTGGGACGAATACTTGTGTAGTACAAGTGTAGTTGATAGTAAGATTATAATAATGTGCCTCACCAAGTAAAGTCTTGACATGATGCTGCATTAACAAGTCATCAGTTGATGACATTTCATGAGTAGTTAACAATGAGTTAATAATGATGTGCCCTTCCAAGTACAGTCATGACATGATGATGCATTAACAAGTCATGGATTCATGGGTAGTTAATAATGAGTTTGTAATTATACACGTGCACTAAGGTGATCCTTACCCATTTGCACCAATGAAATAAAGAAACAATTTCTTTAAGGATTTTTTTTAAAGATCTGCTTATTTGAAATTACAAATCTACCATCATATATGACATTAAAAAAACATATTTAAAAGGAAAAACACCTTTAATGTGAAGAAAAAAACAATACCGAAAGTCAAGTGTCAATCTTCCACCAAGATGCTTTAAAATAAATTAAATCTCTTCTGAAACATATACAGGCTCAAAAGAAAACCCAAACATACCTGTTAAGACATACAAGACACTTTTAAATGATTTATAATGTGTGTTTCATCTCTCTCTCTATCCACAATATTCCTGAGTCCCGGTTCTTCAGTCTAACTTCCGGTTAAGTGTAAACAATAGTTTTATGTCATGTACTAACACAGCATTAAAATGACAGAAACTTGAGAAAAAATTATCACAGAATTATAGCGAGGTGATATTGTTCTTCCTTACCTATCTATTCATTTTAATGGATTTCAGGATGATGGACAAATATCGCAAATAGAAGCATTTTAGTTATTTTGTTGAGTCTTTACCCATCGATGGAAGAACCTGAGCAGACTAACCTGAAAAGCTATGTAGCGCCTTCACAGCTGTAAAGTTGGACATGTTTTGAGAACTGTAGATAATTATGTTTATTTTAAAGCTTATATTGAGTCTAGTCAGAACCTGAAGAGTTTATTGTACCGAGATTATGTACTTACAGCAGATACAGGGGAGGTCCAGACAGTAGGATGCTCGTGTAATACGGGACTCAGGCGATGATACTGTCATGCTGCTGTTTTTCGGATAAAATACAAATATTTTGCAGGAGATGAATGTGTAGTAAGCTCAGTCTAGCTTTATAATTGTTAGTTTACATACTTAATCTACATATCTAAATGCTATAACATACATGAAATGTTTTAGTGTTGACTGAGCAATCGATCTTGTTGATAGATTGAATTTATTGTTTTTGTGTAGGAAATAACGTCTTAGCAGCCACACAATAAACTGTACTGTACAAAAAGAACTATATGCAATACAAACAAACATATTTATTTGGGCATACATTATAAAGATTGTACACAAAAGTTCAATGTTCTCTGTAAAGCAACTATACAACAGTATGTATTATTAAAAGCACTGTACAAATAAATGTAATTGATACTGAATTAATGTCTACACTGTTTTCCAAATCACCTTTTCCCCTAAAGAGAAGACAAGCACAATCTGCAAAGACACTCAAAAGAAAGTGAATTGCAGGCAGGAAAAATGCAGGAAAGAGGAAAATCATAATACAATTAATTTCAAACGTGATAAAACATCTCACTATTGTACATGTCTCATCTAATAATAATGGTCTTTCACTGTAGAATTATTAATTTAGCATCACAGCATGAAAACAGTTGAAAAAAATTGTCACTACTCACAGACAGTTTAGGAAAAACACTGTTCCTTTTTATACTCAATAATAATGCCATTTCAAAACATGTGAAGCATTCACTGTCATGATTCACTGTTGTTTTGCCCTGTGTTTTGCCTCTGTCATCTGTCTCTAGTCTCCTTTGCACTTCATTTCCCATAATTCACTGCCCTGATCACTACAAGCTGTTCCCTATTGTTCTCACCTGTGTTTCATTTACCTTGTTTATCCCTGTGTTTATATTGCCCTGATGTCTGTTTTACCTTTGTCAGTTGTTCTGTTTTCTCCAGTTTATGTACCGTTTGCTATGTTGGATCACGTTTGTTTTGTTTTCCCAGTTCCTAGTCTTGCCTTGTTTCCAGTGTTTACCCTGTTTTTGTAATTTTATTTATTTTCTGTTCAATTTTAAGCTGCATCTAGATCCTGCTCTCGTGACTTCATTCAAACGTTACAGAACAACTAACCAAATGGATCTAGTGGCTTTATTTCTTCATTTGAGCCAGGCGGATTTACCCATAAGGGAATACTCTCTTCGTTTCAGCGCCATTGACAGCTTCACAGGATTTGCAGACTCCCATCTTAAATCGATTTATCGGATTGGACTATTAGCTCACCAGTGGAGGGAATTGCCGGAGACGGGAGACTACACATGGGAGGAATATGTTAAGTTAACACTAGAAATTCTGGCTTCAGAGGATCCTGCTCTCCCTACCCCGATCCCAGCTTCCAAGCCTTCCACGCCTGAGTCCGCTCCATGCCTTGTCACAGCCATGCCTGGGTCCGCTCCATGCCTTGTCACAGCCACGCCTGAGTCCGTTCCATGCCTTGTCACAGCCATGCCTGAGTACGCTCGAGTCCGCTCCACTCCATGTCACAGCCGCGCCTGAGTCCGCTCCACGCCATGTCACAGCCACACCTGAGTCTGCTCCATGCCATGTCATAGCCAAGCTGCCCGCGGCTCCTTGCTCAATGCCTGCCACAGCCACCGAGCCAATGCCCACACCTGCCACGACCACCAAGCCGGGACTCTTAGTCTCGAGCCTCCTACGACTCTGCCTTCCATGGCTTCACCCCTCGAGCCTACCATGGTTCTGCCTTCCATGGCTTGGCCCCTCAAGCCTCCTACGGCTCCACCTTCAACGGCTTTGCCCCTCGAGCCTCCCAAGGCTCCACCTTCCACGGGTTTTCCCCACGAGCCTCCAATGGCTCCTCCTTCTATGGTTTCACCCCTCAAGCCTCCCACGGCTCTGCATGCCATGGCTTGCCCCTCGAGCCTCCTACGGCTCCGCCTTCCACGGCTCCACCCTCAGAGTCTTCCACGGCTCCAGTCTCTAGTCTATGGCTGCCTCCCAGGCCTCCTGACCCTGTTTCAGCCCTATGGCCACCAACCAGGCCTCCTGATCCAGTCCCTACCATGAGGTGGTCTCCTGGGTCCCCTGGCCATCCGCCTGATCTGTTCTGATCTTCTGGGTCTCCTGGCCATCCGCCTGATCTACTCTGGTCTCCTGAGACTCCTGGCCATCCACCGGATCTGCTCTGGTCTCCTTGGTCTCATGGCCATCTACCTGATCTGCTCTGGTCTTCTGGGTCTCCTGGCTGTCCGCCTGATCTGCTCTGGTCTCCTTGGTCTCATGGACGTCTGCCTGATCTGCTATGATCTCCTGGGTCCCCTGGCTGTCTGGCCAACACTGAATAGAAATTAACAAACTCTCAAAATGTCAAATGAACTTTTAGAACATGTACACACACCTGTTAGCACAATAATGCTATCGTTTATGTAATTCATTGCGCTCCGTTTCTGGACATCTATCACAGGCTTGAATGAGCCGGTGTTCTCTTTGATGCTTGGCGGTCGGAGTACCTTCAGTCTGGTGCAACACGTCGACTTCGCCCTGCAGATGAGTGGTTCATCTTTCACTGTAGGAGAGGCTGATGAGGAATGCACTCCTACAGTGGCTGCCAAGCCAGAGTTCCCCGTCATGGCCGCCAAGCCAGAGTTCCCCGTCATGGCCGCCGAGCCAGGGTTCCCCGTCATGGCCACCGAGCCAGGGTCCCACGTCATGGCCCCGAGCCAGAGTCCCCCGTCATGGCCGCCGAGCCAGAGTTCCCCCGTCATGGCCGCCGAGCCAGAGTTCCCCGTCATGGCCGCCGAGCCAGGGTTCCCCGTCATGGCCGCCGAGCCAGGGTTCCCCGTCATGGCCGCCGAACCAGGGTCCCATGTCATGGCCGCCGAGCCAGGGTTCCCCGTCATGGCCGCCGAACCAGGGTCCCATGTCATGGCCGCCGAACCAGGTTCCCACGTCATGGCCGCCGAGCCAGGATCCCACGTCATGGCCGCCGAACCAGGTTCCCACGTCATGGCCGCCGAGCCAGGATCCCACGTCATGACCGCTGAGCCAAGGTCCCACGTCATGGTTGCCGAGCTTGCGTCATCTTCTGCCCAGGATCCTGAGTCTACTCCATGCCATGTCACAGCTACACCTGAGTCTGCTCCATGCCATGTCACAGCCACACCTCGGCCTGCTCCATGCCATGTCACAGCTACACCTGAGTCTGTCCCATGCCATGTCACAGCCACACCTCGGCCTGCTCCATGCCATGTCACAGCCACGCCTTGGCCTGCTCCATGCCATGTCACAGTCACGCCTGAGTCTGCTCCATGCCATGTCACAGGCAATCCTCAGTCTGCTCCATGCCATGTCACAGGCCAGCCTCAGTCTGCTCCATGCCCTGTCACTGTCAAGCTTCAGTCTGCTCCATGCCATGTCACAGCCAAGCCTCTGCTCCACAGTTCAGGCCTGCCTCTGCTCCACGGTCCAGGCCTGCCACGTTCCATGAGCCAATGCCCATGCCTGCCACGGCCAACGAGCCAATGCCCATGCCTGCCACAGCCAACGAGCCAACACCCACACCTGCCATGGACAACGAGCTAATGCCCACACCTCCCACGGCCAATGAACCGACGTCCACACCAGTGTTGCAAGCCTCAGTGGCTATGTTATGCCATGCTGCCATTCCTACCTCATCATGCCATTTTACCATGTCTGCCACGTCAGGTGGCCCTGCCTTGCCATGTTGCCACGTCTACCACGTCATGCCATGTAGTCACATCAAATTATCATGGCCGCCACCTCTGTATCCCCTGTGTTTTCCAAGCCCCCCCCCCCCCCAAACTCCATTAGAACTCCTTGTGTTTATGTTTGGGTGTCAGGAGCCGCCCCTTGTGGGGGGATATGTCACGTTTAATGTGTTTTTGTTCATGTTTTGTGTTCATGTCATTTATTTTGGAAGTTTAGTTCTGATTCTATAGTCATTATTTCATGTCATGTGATTTCCTGTTCCTTCATGTGATCCTGTCATGTGGTTCCCCTGTTCATGTGTCTTGTTTTCATTAGTTCATTGTTTGAGTTTATCAGTCTTGTCTTTTCATTGGTTTAAGTTTATTAGTCTTGTTATCTTGTTTATAGTTCTGTCTGTTCATTGGTTGTCTTGTTACCCTTGTCCATGTATTTAAACCCTCATGTTTGCCATGGTCCTTTGTCAGGTATTGTTAATGTAACGTTGTTTGGTTGTCAAGTCTAGTCAAGTCCATGTTTATGTTTTTGTTTACGGTTTTTAGATTTCACGTTTATAAATAAACTGCACTTGGGTTCTTCACATCATCATCGTCTTCGTCTGCCTGTCATTGCCAGCACAAGTTACAGCATGACACACAAGCAAGCAGTGACCGGCTAAACGCCACAAAACGCCAACCAATCGCACTTACGTTAGCCAACCGGAAATTCCGCCCACCTAGCGAAATACAGTGGACTCGCTGAGAATATTGTGCATATCTCTTCATGTCAAATCGGAAATGCTAAAAATGCTAATATTAGCACTTAGCCTAAAACGTTCAATGAAAATAACAAAATTAATTCAAATACTCCAAATAACGTAGTAAAAATTGATATTATGAACACTCTGACTTCAATCCTTAATTCAGTCCAACAAAACAACCAACAATTTTCAATTAAAAATGTCAGCATTACCATAGGAAATAGTGGCAAGCAGTCAGCCAACACCAATAGAGCACCGCTTATAAGTGCCCCATCAGAAACAAACTCTCCACATACTGTACTACTCCGGGTACAAATGTAGTGAACTATCTGCACTTGAAATGGATGAAGTTCACACAGTAATTGACTGAATGTGTACATGCACAAATGTCCACAGAAAAATGAACAAAACTGTTACAACCCCAAGCTTGTCTAGGGGTGTTGTGGAGTAGCATTAAATTACAGAAAAAAATTATTTATGTGCTGGAAAACAAATGACACGAACAAGGGAAATATAGTGTTTACATAAGTGATTTATTATACAAGTGCTATGTGCAAGGTGAGCAAGTGGTAAGTGGAATGAAAATTTATATATACAATATTTATAATACCTGAAAATACCAGGATACAGGAAGGGGGAGAAATGGACATGAGTGGTGCCAAACAAACGAAATAAGCAAAACAAAATCCACTCTGACTATTTGTAAAGCTCTAAACTGTCTAGAAACAAAAGAAAAAATCTTCAGATGCCCTAATTAAACTACTCTTCCTAGCCAAAACATACAGAGGGTGGCACTCACTCCTAACCTAATGTGTTTATATGATCGTAAAAATACCTATGTTTGCTCAATGTACGTCACATGACCTTCTTACCTGTCCGCTTTCCCCAGTACCACGCTAACACTCAAACAAGAACACAAAGTGGATAGGTTAAATACAGATGTTCGAACAACGTATAACACAGCCAAAACTCTCTCTCACAACTTCCTCTAAACTCTCCAACTCTAAAAACTTCCTCCTTAAACCCAAAACTTCCTCCATGTGTTTGGAGCAGGCTTTATATAGGCGTCGGTCTGTGGCGATTGGCGAAGATATGAAGACGTCATCTGGGATTTCAGCGGTAACAACCAATGGAAGGTCTCTGTATAGTGACAGAACAAGGAAATCCGAAGACACACAGACAATGGCAAATAGCCACACACACACAGGGATGTAACAAAAACAAATTACTATTATTCACAACAATGATGATGATGATCCAATCATTATCATAATTTTTAATTTTGATTTTGAGTACTGATGAAACTCACAAAGTAACCACAAAAATATTGAGAAATATATATATAACAAAAACAAATATTGATTCAGCAACATAAAGACAACCTTTCATATTTCTATGGTATGGATGACGAGTGAATTGAGTGGTAGGATGAGTATGAGGACGGAGGATAATGTAAAATGGCTTGAGATCAAATTATTGTTGATCATTATAATTTTTGTGTTTTTCTAAATTTTTGTATGTCCATTTAAAAAATGGCGGAATTATACTGTGTCATTCAATGATGTTTGTGGCGAAACTGCAGACAGCTAAAAATATAAAATATTTTAATTATGACAATATTAAATATAAATGTTTAATTCACGGTTGAAGTACTTCCCATAATTTCTGATAAAAGCTGTTTGATTTAGTTTATTCCCTAACGTTAATGAATGCATTACCTATCAAACATGTACTAACATGTAATTAAGGTGGCTGTTAGTAAAGCATGAATTTATATGAGTCATGTTGTAGTTAATGTTAGCTCTTCATTAATTCCTGATTAGTCCATTCCTTAACTCATCATTAATTTATGTGGAATTCATGATTATTCATGCACTGTTATTATAAAGCATTTCCATCAAAATTACAGTGAAAGAACATATTTCAAATCAGCAGTAAAATCTAAAAACACTTGTATCAAGGTTGTGCTTCTTTACCTCAGATTACACACACACACAAAAGTAAAAAAAAAAAATTCCCAGCTTGTATAGCTAATGCACATGCACATTTTTTAGTTGATTTACTGGTGTTATCTGTATCTAAAAGGTGATTGGCTCTTTGTGTTGTAGGGCGGGACTTCCTTTTCAGCATCTATTGACCGGCGTTCCAATTTCTCCCATTCATTTTAATAGAAGTGGCCCGTCTCTGCTAAATAGCCTCTGGTCTCAATCAGCTCCCTAGTTCAGTAGTCAGGGCACTGTCGGCCATTTCTAGGTCTGTCATAAACTACTTTCATCTTACCTTATATCCTTCCTCTCCCTTACTCCTTTAATATTGGTAGCACATTTATCAAAAGTGGACAACAGAATTAGTTTACACATCAGACACCTTTTGTCTCTGATATGGTACCAATTCTCAGTGGATAAGTTTTCCATATAGTCGGAACAGCAGCGATTAGACTAGTAGCATGAAAGAGGGTGAGATTTCTCATTTGTGCATGAGCAGCAGGGGGCCCGTGAGATCCACGCTGTCTTTGAGCACCACTGACTTTGAACATTCTTCGTCTAAAGCTACAATGTAAATCAAAGTGTTACCCCAGCAAGGTGAATGGTGAAATGCAAAAACCCCAGTTAGTAGTCAGTCCTGTGCAGAATACATTGTTCCACACGTGAATGGTTAAACATAAGTTTTAGCTTTAAATGTAATCAAGCTAGAACCTACATTAAGTGGGAAATAGCAGTAAAATGTTATTGTCATGTTTGTGAAATTATATATGGAAACTCATTTAGTGTTATCTATTAACAGCACAGACGTTGCCATTAGACGTGTGAAGATATCACACACCCTGAAAAAACAATGTCCTGCTGTGCAACAAATATGTTCCCTCTTCCCGTCATATTCTCAAGGTGATTAATTAGCATTAGGCTGAGGCATGCAAAATTTATGATGGACATGCTTAAACAAGGAAAACAACTGTGCATGCAGTTAGATAAGGGGCACATCCTGTCCATCAAGGATTATTTGCTGTGTTAAGATATTAACATCTTATTTTGACATAAAAGAAGGTCTTTGATCAAATATTGCCAAATATATCATTTTCTGCATAATGTGAATATACAGTATGTAATAACTGCAAATTTTTCATGCCATTAGGTACGAGGTAACACTGTGCAATGAAAATATGTTGTATGGCCTTTGTATTCCCACTGAAATCTACCATTTTTGCTCTCTTTCTGATTCACTCAAACCATCGGTCAAGTCAATCTGTTAAGAGTTTACCAAACTTTTGCAGAAAACTTCATTTGCTATGGGGAACCTGCTTGCAATAATAATAATAATAATAATAATAATAATAATAATAATAATAATAAAAATCATCTGGTTCCCTTGTACCTACAGTGGCACAATATTTTTAGCCTAGCCATATGCATTCACGATCTTAATACCTCTGTAACCAGTTGCCTAATGTTTTTTATGAAGGGACTGGCTTATGTTTCATTTCTATGTTCATAAAAAGCATTTGGTGTTTGATTCAGCATGCTGTTATTTTGTTCAGAGTAGCTGACATCTGTTCCACACTTTAGTAATGCCTCAAGGCTGCTTTGTGGTCTTCACTCTCTGATTTTAACAGCCAGTCCTGAATTGTTCAGAGATTTCACTGCATTGTCTGAGGCTTTAAATATTCCAGCTTTTGCACCAATTTTGGAGCGGCTTTTATTATCCATCACTGCTACACATAGAAATCATACCAAAATATACAAAGTTGCTTGCTGGCAAAGCCATTCAGCATCATACTGTATGACTGGGCTTGAATGACACTTACGTGTTTGGTTATTTGTCAAAAACTCTTTATCCAAAGTGATTTGCTGTACACTGATTGCATGAGAATTCTGGAGTAGCCTGGGGTTAAATGTTATGTATGCTTTATCTTTGTATTTAATCATTCCTGTGCTGCCAAAGAGGATGGTGGGAAATGTAGTTTTGTCGCGCAAGCCTGTCACCTCATAAACCGGCTAAATGAGTAGTATTTTTAGTAGCTTTGTCGTTATTCTTCATCAACAGTACACAAAATTCAATATTCACAATGAAAAAAAAAGAAAAGAAAAGAAAATCCACAGTTCTCCATTTGTAATTACAGCATTGTGGTGGCATTTATGTACACATACAGTGTATCATAAATACAGTCATCCAATCATGATTCTAAGGCAGCATTAGTACTTAAACATGTTAGCATATATAGTACAAATTGTTGTGCAAACTTCACCTTAAAGGAATATTCCGGGTTCAATACAAATTAAGTTCAATTGACAGCATTTGTGGCATAATGTTGATTACCACAAAAACTCATCCCTCCATTTATTTAAAAAAAAAAAGAAAAAAAAAATCAAGGTTATAGTGTGGCACTTACAATGGAAGTGAATATGGCCAATGAAAGTGAATGTGGCCAATTTTTGGAGGGTTTAAACACAGAAATGTAAAGCTTAATTTTATAAAAGCACTTACATTAATTCTTCTGTTAAAACTCGTGTATTATTTGAGCTGTAAAGTTGTTTACATTGATATTTTAAGGGTACTATAAGCAATTTTATTCATGGAAAGGTATGCAAAATTTTTTCCTATATTTCCTAAAATGTGTCTATGGGCCGCGCTCACTCATGCTTTCTGCCAGTCAATCATTTTGCTCATTCTTACAGTATTGTAGTTACAGCGAATTATTGAGGCTTTATGCCATTTTTATGCCATGTTGTTCATAACAGTTGTCAGTTGAGGGCACTATTTTGCTGCTGTTGTTTTTTAACAACCATTAACTGCAACCTTGATTTTGCTTCTTCTTTTTTTTTTTTTTTTTTTATAATTTTTTGCCACACATAACATTATGCCACAAATGCTGTCGATTGAGCTTAACTTGTATTGAACCCTGAACATTCCTTTTAAAAATGTAGGCTACTTCAGGGTAAAAAGCATAAACCAAAACGGTTCATGAGCCACACATTTTGGGACAGAAAGTAATTGACTGACCAATGTAGTATGTTTTTTTTAAGTGATTAAAGTGACAGGCTAACAGATAAACTATTGTTCGATAATCAGACCCAGAAGTTAGTTGTCAAAACAAGGCTATAAAACACAAAGGAAGACATCTGACCTACAGTATCTATGCAGCTTTTGGTTAAGAGATGTGACATTGACCAGTGTGCTAAAAGCTAACAGCTACTGAATGGCAGGCCCTTGTCATGCCCTTGTCACTGCATTTGTTAATAAGCCACAGGATTATTAGTTTTACCTGAGTCAGGTAATCATTACTAAACCAGTTTAATTTCCGCACTGGGGAAATTATTGGCAAGGAAAGAACGCGGAAAGCAGAGATGAATTTGAATTCCACTTATGTAATGAAATGTGTGTAGAGTATTGATCCCTAAGGTTGTTTTTCAGGTGCCTTGCAGTAGTGACCTGCTCTGCATTAAAGTAATGGCTTTATAATTTGGCATTTATCTCCCTCCTCCTTCCCTAGATGGATGCATTGTCAAATAATATATTATGATACTCATGTAAATGCAAATTGTTTTTTTTTTTTTTAATTGCAAGGTGTCCACAATTCTATACAGATTGAACTAAACTTTTGTAATTGACTAAGCAGAAAAGACTGAATGACAAAATATGTGAAGGACAGAGAGATGTTTTTTAAATAGTTTTTTTAAATGTTTACACACTTTTACTAGTTTAATTATATGAAAAATAACGAGTTAAAAAATGAACTCAATAAATCATGCCCCCACCCTCCGGTCGGATGAAATAACACCCGCACCAAACCCCGCCTCCCACCCCACAGTCGGACGAAATAACACTCACAACCCCCCACCCCCTCCAACCCCCCAAATCGGACAGAATTTCTTGGCCACTACAAAATGATCACTGAAGACTGCCTGGCCACCCCTGTGAAAAAAATCCTGGCACCGCCCCTAATTAGGGGACAGTCAGTGCGCCTGCTGTTCAGGCAAACACATCTTTAAACCAACGAGCAGGCAGCATACAGCCTTTCACAAATGAGGGCCTTGTCCCAAATGGCACCCTAAGCCCTTGCAGTCCTCCTTGAGTCCAGTCTTTGGTGACGTGAGTGCAGAGCAATTGGGCGCTAGTCAATGCCATGAGAGTACTTGTGTCATGAAAGTGCATTTGGGACAGACTTAAAGACTTAAATAAGATGACTCATTTTTATACATTATGTTTTTCTTATACATATAATTCTACAAATATTTATTAGAATAAGTCACGACACTGATAGGCAAAAGGAACACAATTTAAACTCACTCTTGAATATCTGTTGTTTATTCATTATTTCCAAGCAACACACTGACATTAAAGCATTACAAGATTTAATCATGAACAAAGCGCACATATACAGTAATAACAACAACAAAACCCCATATTTTAAATATTTACAGCACATTTACACATAAACATTACTAAGACATTAATCGTTGCATGCAGGTGCTTTAAACAAATGTATAGAAAGGAGAACATACTGTATATCTCACATACCTCCATAGTTCACAAAAATCATTATATTTATATACACAGCCACACTTCTTCAGGTATTTCGGCTGACTATGGAACAGTCACTGAGTCTGCGACAGCTTGAAATCATTCCTAGAGATATACATTCCCATCAGAAGGCTGCAAATGAGTGGCGCCTTGTGGTCCCAACATAAAGAGGCACCAAATCACTTTCCCAGACTTTTGAATACACTGTACCTCAATGGTGGAACGACCTTCCCAACTCCATCCATGAAGCCGACTCCCTCTCTGTCTTCAAAAACAGCTAAAGACACAATTTTTTCATGAGCACTTAACCCCACTCATACAAAAAACTGGTAAAAGCTGGTACTGTTCTAATGCAATGGAAATTTGTGTTGCAGCACTTTTTATGTTACTGTCTCCTTATGGTGAATTGCTTATATTGTATCCTTCCTCATTTTGTAAGTCACTTTGGATAAAAGCATCTGCTAAATGAATAAATCTAAATGTACAATGGAGGGCCAAATTAACTTTTTAAGTTCCCAGAATTACTCATCATAATTTGTATTTTTACTTGTAAGAATTTCAGTTTAAGAGCTCTCTAACTGAACTTTTACTAGTAAGAATTTCAGCCACAGAGCTCGAACTAAATTTTTACTAGTAAGAATACCAATTTGAGAACTCTACAATTGCATTTTTACTAGTAAAATTCCAATTACAGATGTCAACTTTTGAATATTTACTTGTCATATGTTTCCACTGACTCCCATTAATGTTTAATAGCAAAGCTCTACAATTGAATTGTTACTTGTTAGAATTTCAATTAGAGAGATCTACAACTGAATTCTTACTTGTAGGAATTCTAATAAGAGAGCTCTGTAATTGCATTCTACTAATAAGAATTCCAGTTAGAGAGCTCTACAATTTAAATTATACATGTAAAAATTCCAGTTAGAGAGTTCTCTAATTGATTTTTTAGTAGTTAAAAAAAAATCACATTAAAGATGTTAAATTGCAGATCTCTGTAAATTAATTACTCTCAGTCCCTCTCACTAACTCTGTTTTACTTTTGATTACTCTCAAATCAATTGTAGATCTCTTTAATTACAGTTTTTACAACAACCCCATTTCCAAAAAAGTTGGGACAGTATGAAAAATGCTAATAAAAACAAAAAGGAGAGATTTGTAAATTATATTCACCCTTTGCTAAATTGAAAACACTACAACTACACATTATATGATGTTTTACCTTGTGGATTTCTTTTTGTTAATGTACAGTAATTTCAAATCAGATGATTGCAACACACTCCAAAAAAGTTGAGACAGGGGCAATTTAAGACTA